>NW_027189133.1:0-202500 GCF_040958095.1 Procambarus clarkii
GTGGCAGTATTGGAGGGTGGCAGTAGTGAAGGGTGGCAGTAGTGGAGGGTGGCAGTAGTGAAGGGTGGCAGTAGTGGAGGGTGGCAGTAGTGGAGGGTGGCAGTAGTGAAGGGTGGCAGTAGTGGAGGGTGGCGGTAGTGCCGGGTGGCAGTAGTGAAGGGTGGCAGTAGTGGAGGGTGGCAGTAGTGTATGATGGCAGTAGTGGAAGGTGGCATAGTGTAGGGTGGCAGTAGTGGAAGGTGGCAGTAGTGGAGGGTGGCAGTAGTGGAGGGTATCAGTAGTGGAGGGTGGCAGTAGTGGAGGGTGTCAGTAGTGTAGGGTGGCAGTAGTGAAGGGTGGCAGTAGTGGAGGGTGTCAGTAGTGGAGGGTGGCAGTAGTGGAGGGTGGCAGTAGTGGACGGTGTCAGTAGTGGAGGGTGGCAGTAGTGGAGGGTGGCAGTAGTGGAGGGTGGCAGTAGTGGAGGGTGGCAGTAGTGGAGGGTGGCAGTAGTGGAGGGTGGCAGTAGTGGAGGGTGGCAGTAGTGAAGGGTTGCAGTAGGGGAGGGTGGCAGTAGTGGAGGGTGATAGTAGTGTATGATGGCAGTAGTGGCGGGTGGCCATAGTGGAGGGTGAGAGTAGTGGAGGGTGGCAGTAGTGGAGGGTGGCAGTAGTGTATCATTGCAGTAGTGGAGGGTGGCCTTAGTGGAGGGTGGCAGTAATGGAGGGTGGCAGTAGTGGAGGGTGGCAGTAGTGGAGGATGGCAGTAGTGGGGGGTGGCAGTAGTGGAGGGTGGCAGTAGTGGAGGGTGGCAGTAGTGGAGGGTGGCAGTAGTGAAGGGTTGCAGTAGTGGAGGGTGGCAGTAGTGGAGGGTGGCAGTAGTTTATGATGGCAGTAGTGGAGGGTGGCCATAGTGGAGGGTGAGAGTAGCGGAGGGTGGCAGTAGTGGAGGGTGGCCATAGTGGAGGGTGAGAGTAGCGGAGGGTGGCAGTAGTGGAGGGTGGCAGTAGTGTATGATGGCAGTAGTGGAGGGTGGCCATAGTGGAGGGTGAGAGTAGTGGAGGGTGGCAGTAGTGGAGGGTGGCAGTAGTGTATCATTGCAGTAGTGGAGGGTGGCCATAGTGGAGGGTGGCAGTAATGGAGGGTGGCAGTAGTGGAGGGTGGCAGTAGTGGAGGATGGCAGTAGTGGAGGGTGGCAGTAGTGTAGGGTGGCAGTAGTGTAGGGTGGCAGTAGTGGGGGGTGGCAGTAGTGGAGGGTGTCGGTAGTGTAAGGTGGCAGAATTGGAGGGTGGCCGTAGTGGAGGGTGGCAGTAGTGGAGGGTGGCAGTAGTGTAGGGTGGCAGTAGTGGAGGGTGGCAGTAGTGAAGGGTGGCAGTAGTGGAGGGTGGCAGTAGTGGAGGGTGGCAGTAGTGGAGGGTGGCAGTAGTGGAGGGTGGCAGTAGGGGAGGGTGGCAGTAGTGAAGGGTGGCAGTAGTGGAGGCTGGCAGTAGTGGAGGGTGGCAGTAGTGTATGATGGCAGTAGTGGAGGGTGGCAGTAGTGGAGGGTGGCTGTAGTGTAGGGTGGCAGTAGTGGAGGGTGGCAGTAGGGGAGGGTGGCAGTAGTGAAGGGTTGCAGTAGTGGAGGGTGGCAGTAGTGGAGGGTGGCAGTAGTGGAGGGTGGCAGTAGTGGAGGGTGGCAGTAGTGTAGGGTGTCAGTAGTGTAGGGTGGCAGTAGTGGAGGGTGGCAGTAGCGTAGGGTGGCAGTAGTGTAGGGTGGCAGTAGTGGAGGGTGGCAGTAGTGGAGGGTAGCAGTAGTGTAGTGTGGCAGTAGTGGAGGGTGGCAGTAGTGGAGGGTGGCAGTAGTGGAGGGTGGCAGTAGTGGAGGGTGGCAGTAGTGGAGGTTGGCAGTAGTGTATGATGGCAGTAGTGGAGGGTGGCAGTAGTGTAGGGTGGCAGTAGTGGAGGGTGGCAGTATTGGAGGGTTGCAGTAGTGGAGGGTGGCAGTATTGGAGGGTGGCAGTAGTGGAGGGTGGCAGTAGTGGAGGGTGGCAGTAGTGAAGGGTGGCAGTAGTGGAGGGTGGCAGTAGTGGAGGGTGGCAGTAGTGGAGGGTGGCAGTAGTGTATCATGGCAGTAGTGGAGGGTGGCAGTAGTGAAGGGAGGCAGTAGTGGAGGGTGGCGGTAGTGCAGGGTGGCAGTAGTGAAGGGTGGCAGTAGTGGAGGGTGGCAGTAGTGGAGGGTGGCAGTAGTGGAGGGTGGCAGTAGTGGAGGGTGGCAGTAGTGAAGGGTGGCAGTAGTGGAGGGTGGCAGTATTGGAAGGTGGCAGTAGTGTAGGGTGGCAGTAGTGGAGGGTGGCAGTAGTGGAGGGTGGCAGTAGTGGAGGGTGGCAGTAGTGAAGGGTGGCAGTAGTGGAGGGTGGCAGTAGTGGAGGGTGGCAGTAGTGTATGATGGCAGTAGTGGAGGGTGACAGTAGTGGAGGGTGGCAGTAGTGGAGGGTGGCAGTGGTGTATCATGGCAGTAGTGGAGGGTGGCAGTAGTGGAAGGTGGCAGTAGTGGAGGGTGGCAGTAGTGGAGGGTGGCAGTAGTGGAGGGTGGCAGTAGTGGAGGGTGGCGGTAGTGGAGGGTGGCAGAAGTGGAGGTTGGCAGTAGTGGAGGGTGGCAGTAGTGGAGGGTGGCAGTAGTGGAGGGTGGCGGTAGTCTAAGGTGGCAGTATTTGAGGGTGGCAGTAGTGAAGGGTGGCAGTAGTGGAGGGTGGCAGTAGTGGAGGGTGGCAGTAGTGGAGGTTGGCAGTAGTGGAGGGTGGCAGTAGTGGAGGGTGGCAGTAGTGGAGGGTGGCAGTAGTGGAGGGTGGCAGTAGTGTAGGGTGGCAGTAGTTGAGGGTGGCACTAGTGGAGGGTGGCGGTAGTGTAAGGTGGCAGTATTGGAGGGTGGCAGTAGTGGAGGGTGGCAGTAGTGGAGGGTGGCAGTAGTGTAGGGTGGCAGTAGTGGAGGGTGGCAGTAGTAGAGGGTGGCAGTAGTGGAGGGTGGCAGTAGTGGAGGGTGGCAGTAGTGTATGAGGGCAGTAGTTGAGGGTGGCAGTAGTGGAGGGTGGCAGTAGTGGAGGGTGGCAGTAGTGGAGGGTGACAGTAGTGGAGGGTGGCAGTAGTGGAGGGTGGCAGTAGTGTAGGGTGGCAGTAGTGGAGGGTGGCAGTAGTAGAGGGTAGCAGTATTGGAGGGTGGCAGTAGTGGAGGGTGGCAGTAGTGTATGAGGGCAGTAGTTGAGGGTGGCAGTAGTGGAGGGTGGCAGTAGTGGAGGGTGGCAGTAGTGGAGGGTGACAGTAGTGGAGGGTGGCAGTAGTGGAGGGTGGCAGTAGTGGAGGGTGGCAATAGTGTATGATGGCAGTAGTGGAGGGTGGCAGTAGTGTATTATTGCAGTAGTGGAGCGTGGCAGTAGTGGAGGGTGGCAGTAGTGGAGGGTGGCAGTAGTGGAGGGTGGCAGTAGCGGAGGGTGGCAGTAGTGTAAGGTGGTAGTAGTGGAGGGTGGCAGTAGTGGAGGGTGGCAGTAGTGGAGGTTGGCAGTAGTGGAGGGTGGCAGTAGTGGAGGGTGGCAGTAGTGGAGGATGGCAGTAGTGGAGGGTGGCAGTAGTGGAGGGTGGCGGTAGTGTAAGGTGGCAGTAGTGGAGGGTGGCAGTAGTGGAGGGTGTCAGTAGTGTAGGGTGGCAGTAGTGGAGGGTGGCAGTAGTGGAGGGTGGCAGTAGTGAAGGGTGGCAGTAGTGGAGGGTGGCAGTAGTGGAGGGTGGCGGTAGTGTAAGGTGGCAGTAGTGGAGGGTGGCAGTAGTGGAGGGTGTCAGTAGTGTAGGGTGGCAGTAGTGGAGAGGGCAGTAGTGGAGGGTGGCAGTAGTGGAGGGTGGCCGTAGTGTAGGGTGGCAGTAGTGGAGGGTGGCGGTAGTGGAGGGTGGCAGATGAATAGAAGTAGGTGAGTAAAACTACTCGAGAACAACTAGGATAGGCTAGGTTCCCGTGGTGAAGTGGTAAACAGTCTATGTGGTGTAGTGGTAAGACACTCGCCTGGCATTCCGGGAGCGCTATGTCATGGGTTCGTATCCTGGCCGGGGAGGATTTACTGGGCGCAATTCCTTAACTGTAGCCTCTGTTTAACGCAACAGTAAAATGTGTACTTGGATAAATAAATGATTCTTCGCGGCAGGGGATCGTATTCCAGGGACCTGCCCGAAATGCTACTCGTATTAGTGGCTGTACAAGAATGTAGCAATTCTTGTATATATCTCAAAAAAAAAAAAAAATTAGTGCATGTAGGTAATTACAACTCACCATGTAACACCTCAGAACTACAGAAGTCAAGGAAGAGGAGGGGAAGGGGATTATGGAAGTGCATCCATAATGCACTTAGGGAGGAGGAGGGCAACCCGTTCTCACACAAGACAGCACATATATGACTTAATGCTTAAAGTCAATATGTTGAATGTGATTTAGTACATATGCGATATATTTCAAGTTACCTTTTTTTACCAAGGCCCAAACTCTTCCTCACGAACCAATTTACGTCTCACAGTACCCGTCCATCAACGTAGATAGCAGAATAGTCGTGATTGGTTCAATTATAATTAAAATTGTAGTTTTCAGGTCCCACATGGGTTGTGAAGTTTACCTACTATTGTCCATGCTCTTAGAATATTACAGATCAGCTACATCCTATTGAAGGCGCGTAATTTTCTTTTGAGAAATATTAGTTGTTCTTAGTAAATTATAATAAGCACTATAAATTTTTACATAGAATAACAGTGCTTCACCAATCAATATTGATACCATAGTTTGCGCTTTAAAAATCTTTAAAGAATGTTTTGTAGGAACGCTAACAGAAAACGATGTTATGTTGGAATGTTTATGGGGTAAACTACTGCAAACTTAGGGATCACTTTCACCCACAGGAAGGGTATGGGGTCCAACACCAACAACTGGATGTGTATGGCGTCCACTACCACCGACTGGATGGGTATGGGGCTCACAACCACCCACAGGATAGGTATTGGGATCAATACCACCCACAGGATGAGTATGGCGTCCACTATCACCCACAGGATGGGTATGGGGCTCCAACCACCCACAGAATAAGTATGGGGTCCAATAACACCCACTGGATGTGTATGGCGTCCATTGCCGCCCACAGGATGAGTATAGGGTCCAGTATCGCCCACAGGATTAGTATATAGGCTCCACTGCCGCCCACAGGGTCGGTAAAGGGTCCACTACCGCCCACAGGTTTGGTAGGGGGTCAACTGCCGCCCACAGGGTCGGTAGGGGGTTCACTACCGCCCACAGGGTCGGTATGGGGTCCACTGCCACCCACAGGGTCGGTATGGAGTCCACTGCCACCCACAGGGTCGGTATGGGTTCCACTACCGCCCACAGGGTCGGTAGGGGTCCACTACCGCCCACAGGGTTGGTAGGGGGTCCACTGCCGCCCACAGGGTCGGTAGGGGGTCCACTGCCGCCTACAGGGTCGGCAGGGGGTCCACTACCGCCCACAGAGTCGCTATGAAGTCAACTAGAGCCCATAGTGTTTGTAATGTGTCCACTACCGCCCATAGTGTTATTATGGGGTCCACTATCCCTCATAGTGTCGGTATGGGGGTCCATTACTACCAACAGGGTGTGTCTGGGGTCTATATTTTTCTGTATAGCAGAGGTGGCAATACTGCTTTTCCAGTCTCATTTGTTGTTCAATGTAAAATATCTGTTGCTCGACTTGCAACAATTTATATATATATATATATATATATATATATATATATATATATATATATATATATATATATATATATATATATATATATATATATATATATATATATATATATATATTTAGGGGTACCACCACTGGTTTAATTAAAGGGACCCACATCCTCGAAGAAGAAAATAAATAGTGTTCAGAGAAGACCTGGCAGGGGGGTCTATATATATATATATATATATATATATATATATATATATATATATATATATATATATATATATATATATATATATATAGATATATATATATAGATATATATATATATATATATATATATATATATATATATATATATATATATATATATATATATATATATATATATATATATATATAAACAAGTTACCCATAGAAAATGTAACTTGTAGTGGAATTTTCCGTCTATAGAAAATGGGATATCATTACCACATACTATTATAATTTCACCAGCTATTCTGCTGGGAATTATTCTTAAATACATTAGTCTTTGGACTTTACCATCATAAAAACATCTCATATAAATTAACTTAATTATCAATATTAAAATAGAGTAAATGTGACCCTTCTATCACTTACTGATATCTGGACAAAGTAAGCCAGGCGTCGGGGTGAGGGAGTGGTCAGCCATTGTTATTGTTTAAGACCACAGAGTCATGGAGCAAATTCAGTTCCTATAAATTCTCTTGGACGAAGTGTTATGGAAGATCAAAGTAGTGATCTGCCATCATCAACACGCTGTCATCAATCTCAAGGGAAGTGTCTTTCCGAAACCCGTTTATCTATACATTTTTGGCCATTAATGTCAGTAGATAGGGCGTACCGGTTAGAACACAAATGATCGACTCAAAAAAAGTAATTAGCCTTGGTCTTTATGATTCAATGTACAGTGTTTTCTCTGATATAGCTGTCATATATTTGGATTCTGGCTTCATAGCTAGCGCCCTTTTGACAGGTCAAGACGAGGAAGCATGCTTTGTGTACCAGTTACTGGGTGATGGAAGCTACCTCAAAGAGGATAATTTGGTGTCTACATCCTGGTTATATCTGGTGGACTAAGGCCTGCTGTACAAATAAGATAAGGAACCTCTTCAATGTTTAACAATATATGTAGTTTAATACTGTAGTTTGATTGGCTGCATATATATAAATTCAATATAAACCCCCCCTAATGTGTAGTGGATCGATTTGTGAGATTATTGCAGAAATACAGTCCACTTAACATCATACAATTGCTATCGAAGTATATAAATTAACGTAATATAAATTCCATATAAATTCATATAAATTAAATAAATATAAATCTCACAGGTCGGTTCCCACAGTACCTAGGAGGTTCTCTTCAATGATATCTAAGATAATTAAAAGAACCCAAGCAAACTACTGAGGAAATGTGCAGGACAAACATATCAATTGTGACACTAGCTCTCCACATATGGCATTTGCTTAATTTAGAAACTGTACTTGTGGTCGATCTCGAACACATGTTATTGATGTGACGATGTGTTATGAAATTTGTGGCTAGCTCCTCAACATTGTAACTTGCTTAGATAAATAAATTGTGTGTTCAGTCCCTGAACCCATTACGTGATAAATTAACTAAACTAAAAACTATAGTATGGCGACGAAACCTGAACTGCATAATGTAAATAGGGATTAACCAGAAAAAGAGATATAGGTGAAGAATAACACCAGGTAACTGTAAAGCTGCCGCCCAGTTGGGTGGGAGTGGAGCAAGACTAGTAACTGTGCGACTCCTCGTAGATGTAAAGTGCCTTGTATAGTGACTGTTGTGAGCCTCTTGTTGAATCACTTCTGACACAAAAGATTACTGATGTGTGTATTTGTGTGGGTGATTAAATGTGTATGTGTATGTATATATGTATACGTATGAATATGAACATGTATGCGTACATTAATAATTTTGTAACTACACCACCGCCCACGGGATGTGTATTATGGGGTGCATAATAAAGAAAGAAAATGAATGGACCGAACCCCACAATTCATTTAGCTAAGCAAGTTACAATCTTGATGAGCTAGTTACAAAATTCACTATAAGTCGTCACATCATAAATGGGTTCGAGATCGACCACAAGTACATTACATAATTTATCAGTAATGTGCAGCCTGTGATCCCGCCTGGCTGGATACCTAGGTAGTTTTCATGTTTCCGGACACCGGCGATAAGGTGGTATTATTTATTTAACTTAAGAGATATATATTTTTAAATGTTTTCACCTTAACGGCTACATCTTCCTTTCTTCTGACATATAGATTTTTAAGATTAATTAAAATATATGGAAACTAATTATATAATTTATTGGCTGGTGTGCAGGGCTTCACACTCTCAAACCTAGCCATCAAGTATATATCAAAACGCATATATCTTCGTTTTCACTTCAGTTATATTTATGACAAAGGATTTTAAATGTAGCCTATATTTCTACCTGTCTGATGACATAAATACTTTCGTTAATTACAATATCTACATCAAACTAACATTGATTTTCAAAAGGTTGTATATTTTCCATCAATGGAGAGCATCAGCCAAGAAGCCTTCTTGCAAATTTGAATATCTTTCCTCACCCAATAAGATCTAATCTCTGAATGAAACGCAAAAAACGACTTGATTGTAACCTATCCACCGGTGCCCATTGGATGAGGGAGAGGGGGTTATGTGTAGGATAAACATATCAATTGTGACACTAGCCCTCCATATATGTCAGTTGCTTAAATTATAAACTGTACTTGTGGTCGGTCTCGAGCCCATTGTTGATGTGACAATGTGCATTGACTTTTGTAACTAGCTTATCAAGATTATAACTTGCTTGGCTATATGAATTGTGGGGCTCAGTCCCTGGGCCCATTATGTGCCTCTGTAACACTCCACTATCGCTCATAGGATGGGTATCGGGTGCATAATAAATGAACTAAACTAAGCTCTGCCTTTTTGATAACATATACAATTATAAGCTTTATTTGTGAATCTCAATTATTTAAACTATATATCACAGAGCCTGTAGGGTTCGGTGAGATGAGCGAAGAGACATGGGAGATTTTACATAAGTACAGTACATGGTAGTTTAAGTAGCGAACGCATGTCAACAAATAACGAGTATATATAACAAAACTATTGTCCTATGAAGTCGATTTAACTTCCAAACATATATTTTTTAATAAATGTTAAATGTTTTCTGGCTAGTTATGTTGGATTTTATTAAAAATACGTATTCTATTTGTTAACATTACAATTTAAATTTGTGATAATTTGTGCAGAGAAGAGCGACAACTGGATATGCCAACAAACACTTTCCAAACAACGATATATCTTGGATAAGTCGCTCCACAACATTGACGCTTGGACCGTCGACTTCCTTTGATGCTACTTATTTACTTATTTCATAATGAAATTATATTAGTTTGGAGTTAATATATGTTTTCTTATGTTCTGCATTCAGCACCCACATTATAGTGAGTAAATATACCATATTACTTCATTACTTAAATAATGCTAGGAGGGTTTGAGTGGCTTTGGGTCTTTAGTGGACAGAATCTCCAATAGATGGGGCGTGATCGAGTCGCCCCCATCTCTCTCGCCCAAGCAAGAGTCGAAACTTAATTTAAAATTGATATATCTTTGTTCTCGAACATGATATATTTCATTTGGTGCATTCATAATAATGTTCATATCTCGGTCTTTCTGGAGGCATATAAGATTTTAGGCTTTATTAGCGTATCTTTGTTAATTATACAATATATCGGCAAGTGCGTAGGCGTCTGCACTCCATGCCCGACAAGCTACTGAGCGCTAATATAAAAACATATGTATCTTCACTTGAGCTATATATATGAATATTGTAATGTATTTAAAATGAAGCTCTTATTTCTATCTTGCTTAAGACATATAAAACATTTGTGTTTATTAACGAATTTACGTGAAATAAACATTGATCTGAGAGAGAGTAGCTCTGTCGTTCAGTCTGTACGGGGTGGGAGCTCCATAATTTTTAAAAAACATGTATCTTCATTAGAACTTTAAATATGTCTATGGTAAAGTGTTTAAAGTGAACCTTATATGTCTGCCTTTCTTGAGATATATAAAGCATATATGTTTATTAACGAATTCACGTGAAATAAACATTGCTCTGAGAGAGAGTTGCTCGGTCGATCAATCTGTCCGGGGTCAAAGCTCGGCTATTATAAAAGTACACGTATCTTCGCTTTAAATTTAAATATGCCCATGGTAAGGTATTTAGAATGAAGCTTATATTTATATCTTTCTTGTGACATATAAAACTCTTACGTTTATTAAGGAATCTGTGTGAAATAGGCATGGTTCTGAGATGAATGCTGCGGTTTTCGAGCTCGACGAGCATTGAAAACTGCCCCTTTTATAAAACTACAAATATCTTCGGTTTTACTTAAAATATTTGTCTGATAGAGGTTTAACATATAGATCGCGTTTTTGTCCTTCTTCTGACTAATAAATAATTTTGGTTTAATAAGTCATCAAGATGTTTTCAACAATATATATATATATATATATATATATATATATATATATATATATATATATATATATATATATATATATATATATATACATATATATATATATGTATATATATATATATATATATATATATATATATATATATATATATATATATATATATATATATATATATATATATATATATATATATATATATATATATATATTTATATATATATATATATATATATATATATATATATATATTTATATATATATATATATATATATATATATATATATATATATATATATATATATATATATATATATATATATATAAATTGTTGCAAGTCGAGCAACAAATATTTTACATTGAACAACAAATGAGATTGGAAAAGAAGTATTGCCACCTCTGCTATACAGAAAAAAATAGACCCCAGACACACCCTGTGGGTAGTAATGGACCCCTATACCGACACTATGAGGGGTAGTAGACCCCATAATAACACTATGGGCGGTAGTGGACACTATACAAACACTATGGGCGCTAGTTGACTTCATAGCGACCTTGTGGGCGGTAGTGGACCCCCTGCTGACCCTGTGGGCGGCAGTGGACCCCCTACCGACCCTGTGGGCTGCAGTGGACCCCCCTACCAACCTGTGGGCGGTAGTGGACCCCTAACGACCCTATGGACGCCCTACCGACCCTGTGGGCGGTAGTGGACCCCATACCGACCCTGTGGGTGGCAGTGGACTCCATACCAACCCTGTGGGCGGCAGTGGACCCTATATACTAATCCTGTGGGCGATGCTGGACCCTATACTCATTATGTGGGCGGCAATGGACGCCATACACATCCAGTGGGTGTTATTGGACCCCATACTTATTCTGTGGGTGGTTGGAGTCCCATACCTATCCTGTCGGTGATAGTGGACGCCATACTCATCTTGTGGGTGGTATTGGACCCCATACTCATCCTGTGGGTGGTTGTGAGCCCCATACCCATCCTGTCGGTGGTAGTGGACGCCATACACATCCAGTGGATGGTATTGGACCCGATACCCTTCCTGTGGGTGGAAGTGATACCTAAGTTTGTAGTAGTTTACCCCATAATCATTCCAACATAACATCGTTTTCTGTTAGCGTTCCTACAAAACATTCTTTAAAGATTTTTAAAGCCCAAACTATGGTATATAATATTAATTGGTGAAGCACTGTTATTCTATGTAATAATTTATAGTGCTTCTCGCCTCCTCCTCCCTGCTCCTGGCCCTCCTCCTCGCCCTCCTCCTCCTCCTCCTCTGACTCCTCCTTCCTTCCTCCTCTTTCCATCCTCCTCCACCTTTCTTCCTCCTTTCCCTCCTCCTCCTGAACCTCCACTTCCTTCCTTCCTTCTCGCCCTCCTCCTCATCATTCTCCTTCCTTCTCGCCCTCCTCCTCCTTGCCCTCCTCCTTCACCTTGCCCTGCTCCTCGTCCTTCCTCCTCCTTACTCCTTGCCCTCCTCCTCCTTCTCCTCATTCGTTCCTCCTACTTCCTTCCTCCTCCTCCTCCTCCTTCTTCCTCGTCCTCCTCTTCCTAGCCCTCCTCCACCTCCTCCTTCCTCCTCGCCCACCTCCTTCCTCCTCCTCTTCCTTCCTCCTCCTTCCTCCTCGCCATCCTTTTCCTCCTCCTTCCTTCTTCCGCGCCCTCGTCCTCCTTTCTTCCTCCACGCCCTCTTCCTCCTTTTTTTCCTCCACGCCCTCCTTCTCCTCCTCGCCCTCCTCCTCCTTGCCTTCCTCTTCCTTGCCCTCCTCCTCCTTGCCCTCCTCCTCCTGGCCCCGCTCCTCCTTCCTTTTTGCCCAGTTCCTCCTCCTTCCTCTGCTCCTCCTCCTTCCTCCTCGTCCTGGTCCTCCTCCTCCTCCATTCTCCTTGCCCTCCTCCTCCATCCTCCTCCTCCTTCCTACTCGCCCTCTTCCTCCTCGCTTCCTGCTCCTCCTCCTTCCTCCTTGCCCTGCCCCTCCTCCTTCCTCCTTCCTCCTTGCCCTTCTCCTCGTTCTGCTCCTCCTCCTTCCTCCTCGCCCTCCTCCTCCTCCTTCCTCTTCGCCCTCCTCCTCCTTCCTCCTCGCCCTCCTCCTCCTTCCGCTTCGCCCTCCTCCTCCTCCTACTCCTCCTCCTCTTTCCTTCCTCCTCGCTCTCTTCGTTCTCCATCCTCCTCGCCCTCCTATTTCTTCTGTTTCACCCTCCTCCTCCTCCTTCCTTCCTTCTCGCCCTATCCCTCCTCTTTCGTTCTTCCTTGCCCTCCACTTCCTCCGCCTTCCTTCCTCCTTTCCCTCCTCCTCCTACTCCTCCTCCTCCTTCCTTTCTTCTCGCCCTCCTCCACTTCTTTCTCCTTCCTCCTCACCCTCCGCCTCCTTGCCCTCCTCCTTCACCTTGCCCTGCTCCTCATCCTTCCTCCTTGTCCTGCTCCTCCTCCTTCCTCCTTTTCCCGCCCCTCCTCCTCCTTCTCCTGCTCCTCCTCCTTCCTCCTTGTCCTGCCACTCTTCCTTCCTCCTTGCCCTTCTCCTTCTTCCTCCTCCTCATTCTTCCTCGTGCTCCTCCTCCTTCCTCCTCGCCCTCCTATTCCTCCTCGCCCTTCTCCTCTTCCTTGCCCTCCTCCTCCTTCCTCCTCGCCCTTCTCCTCCTTCCTTCCTTCCTCCTCGCCCTCCTCCTCCTCCTTCTTCCTTCCTCTTCGCCCTCCTCCTCCTCCTCATTCGTACCTCCTCGCCTTCCTCCTCCTCCTCCTTCCTTCCTCCTCCTCCTTCTCCTCCACCTCCTTCCTCCTCTCCCTCCTTCCTCCTACTTCTCCTTCCTCCTTTTCCCGCCCCTCTCCTCCTTCCTCCTTGCCCTGCTCCTCCTTTTCCCCCTCCTCCTCCTCCTTCCTCCTCTTCCTCCTTCCGCCTGACTCTCCTCGCCCTTCTCCTCCTTCCTTCCTTCCTCCTCCTTCTTCATTATTCCTCGCCCTCCTCCTCCTTCTCCTCATTCGTTCCTCCTCGCCTTCCACCTCCTCCTCCTTCATTCCTCCTCCCCCTCCTCCTTCCTTTCTTCTCTTCCCCTTCCTCCTCCTCCTCCTTCCACCTCTTCTTCCTCCTCCTCCTTTCTCTTCGCCCACCTCCTCCATCCTTCTCGCCCTGCTTCTCCTACTTCCTCCTCATCCTCCTCCTCGCACTCCTCCTCCTTGCCCTCCTCTTCCTTGGCCTCCTCCTCCTTGCCCTCCTCCCTCCTTCTCCTTCCTTTTTGCCCGGCTCCTCCTCCTTCCTCCTTGCCCTGCTCCTCCTCCTTCTTCCTCCTCGCCTTCCTCCTCCTCCTCCTCCTAGCTCTGCTCCTCCTCCTTCCTCCTTGCCCTTCTCCTCGTTCTGCTTCTCCTCCTTCCTCCTCGCCCTCCTCCTCCTCCTCCTTCCTCTTCGCCCTATATATACTCCTACTTCTTCCGCTTTGCCCTCCTCCTCCAACTCCTCCTCCTCCTCCTTCTTCCTTCCTAATCGCCCTCTTCATCCTCCTTCCTCCTCGCCCTCCTCCTTCTTCCGTTTTGACCTCCTCCTCCTCCTTCCTTCCTTATCGCCCTTTTCCTTCCCTTTCCTTCCTTCTTTCTTTCCCTCCTCCTCCTACTCCTCTTCTTCCTTCCTTTCTTCTCGCTCTCCTCCTCCTTCTTCTCCTTCCTCCTCGCCCTCCTCCTTCAACTTGACCTGCTCTTCGTCCTTCCTCCTTCCCCTGCTCCTCCTCCTTCCTCCTTGTCATGCCCCTCCTCCTTCCTCCTTATCTTTCTCCTTCTTCCTCCTCGTCCTCCTTCCGCCTCGCTCTTCTCCTCCTCGTCCTCCTCATTCTTGCCCTGCTCCTCCTTCTTCTCCCCATCCACCTCTTCCTTCCTCCTCTTCCTCCTTCCGCCTCGCTCTCCTTCCTCCTCGCCCGTCTTCTCCTTCCTTCCTCCTCCTTCTATACCTTCCTCTTCGCCCTCCTCCTCATCCTTCCTTCCTTCTCGCCCTCCTCCTCCTCCTCCTTCCTTCCTCCACGCCCTCTTCCTCCTCCTCCTCGCCCTCCTTCTTCTTGTGCTCTTCTTCCTTGCCCTCCTCCTCCTTGCCCTGCTCCTCCTTCCTCCTCGCCATCCTCCTCCTCCTTCTTCCTTGCCCTCCTCCTCCTCCTTCCTTCTCACCCTTCTCCTCCTTCCTCTTCTCCCTCCTCCTCCTCCTTGTCCTCCTTCCTCCTCTTCCACCTCCTTCCTCCACGCCCTCCTACTTCCTTCCTCCACGACCTCCTCCTCCTTTCCCTGCTGCTCTTCCTTCCTCCTTGCCCTGCTCCTCCTTCCTCCTTGTTCTGCCCCTCCTCCTTCCTCCTTGCTTTTCTCTTTCTTCCTCTTCGCCCTCCTCCTCCTCCTTCCTCCTTGCTTTTCTCCTTCCTCCTTACCCTTTTTCTCCTTCATTCCTCCTCGCTCTCCTCCTCCTTCTATCCCTTCCTCTTCGCCCTCCTCCTTCCTCCTCTATCATCCCCCTCCTCCTCCTTCCTTCCTTCTCGCCTTCCTCCTCCTCCTTCTTCCTTCCTCCTCGCCCTCCTCCTTCTCCTCATTCGTTCCTCCTCCTCCTCCACCTCCTTCCTTCCTTCCTCCTCTCCCCCCTCCTCTTCCTAGCCCTTCTCCTCTTCCTCTTCCTTGCCCTGCTCCTCCTTCCTCCTCGCTCTCCTCCTCCTTCTATCCCTTCCTCTTCGCCCTTCTCCTCCTCCTCCTCCTTCCTTCCTTCTCGCCTTCCTCCTCCTCCTCCTTCCTCCTCGCCCTCCTCCTCCTTCCACCTGGCCCTGCTCCTCCTCCTTCCTCCTCGTCCTGGTCCTCCTCTTTCCTCCTCCTCCTTCCTCCTCGCCTTCCTCCTTGGCCTGGCACTTCCTCCTTGCCCTTCTCGTTCTGCTCCTCCTCGCCCTCCTCCTCCTCCTTCTTCCGCTTCGCCCTCCTCCTCCTCCTTCCTTCCTCCTCCGCCTTCCGTTTCGCCTGCCTCCTCTTCCTCCTTCCTTCCTTCTCGCCCTTTTCCTCCTCTTTCCTTCCTCCTTGCCCTTCTCCTCCTCTGCCTTCCTTCCTCCTCCTCCTCCTTCCTTCCTTCTCGACCTCCTTCTCCTTCCTCCTCGCCCTCCTCCTTTTCCTTCCTCCTTGTCCTGCCCCTCCTCCTTCCTCCTTGTCCTGCCCCTCCTCCTTCCTCCTTGCCCTTCTCTGTCTTCCTCCTTCTCCTCCTCCTTCCTCATCCCCTCCTTCGTTCCTTCCCGCCTTCCTCCTCCTCATTCTTCCTTCTTCCTCGCCCTCCTCATTCGTTCCTCCTCGCCTTCCTCCTCCTCCTCCTTCCTTCCTCCTCCTCCACCTATTTCCTTCCTCCTACTCCTTCCCCCTCTTCCTCCTCATCCTCGCCCTTTTCCTCCTTCCTTCCTCCTCGCTCTCCTCCCCCTTCCTCTTCGCCCTCCTCCTTCCTCCTCGCCCTCCTCGTCCTCCTCCTTCCTTCCTCCTCGCCCTCCTCCTCCTTCTCCTCATTGGTTCCTCCTCGCTTTCCTCCTCCTCCTCCTTCCTTCCTGCTCGCCCTCCTCCTCCTCCTCCCCAGGAAACAATTTTAGGTTGCCACAACGTATCTGGAAAGTGTTGGAAAGTATTGGCAACGTTTGTTTTCACGCATTAGTTGCGTAATTTTGTGAGGATGTAAATAAGTTTCTAAAACGTATTGAACGAAACGTTAGCTAAAAAATATTATTTATATAAATGTAGAAATATAAAAGTATATTTCTACATTTAGTAAAATGAAACAGGGTCATAATAAAGGTTAATTCATCATTTTTACTCATATTCTTAGGAAGAGGTCGAGGAGGAAGAATTCCAGGTAAGAGGAAGAGATCAAGGAGGAAGGAGGAGGAGGAGATCGAGGAGGAAGGAGCTAGGAAGTCGAGGCAGAGGAGGAAGGAGGATGAGGTAGAGGAGGAAGTTAAAGAGGACGTTGAGGAGGAGGGCGAGGAGGAGTAGGGCGAGGAAGAATGAGGGCGAGGAAGAATGAGGGCGAGGAGGAAGGAGGAGGAGGAAGAAGGAGGAGAGCGAGGAGGAAGGAAAAGGGCGAAGAGGGAGGAGGAGGGTGAGGAGGCAGGAGTTGGGCGAGGAGGCAGGAGTAGGGCGAGGAGAAGGGCGAGGAGGAAGGAGGAGGGCAAGGAGGATGGAGGAGGAGGGCGAGGAGAAAGGAGGAGGAGGAAGGCGAGGAGAAAGGAGGAGGATGAGTGCGAGTAGGAAGGAGGAGGCCGAAGAAGGAGGAGGAGGGCGAGGAGGAAGGAGGAAGACGAAGAGGAGAGCGAGGAGGAATTAAGGAGGACGAGGAGGGAGAGGGAGGAGGAGGCGGGTGAGGAGGAAGGAGGAGGAGAGCGAGGAGGAAGGAGGAGGAGGAGAGCGAGGAGGAAGGAGGAGGAGGCGAGCGAGGAGGAAGGAGGAGGAGAAGGAGAGCGAGGAGGAAGGAGGAAAGAGGAGGGAGAAGGCGAACGAGGAGGAAGGAGGAAGAGGGCTAGGAAGAAGGAGGGCGAGAAGGAAGGAATAGGAGGTCGAGGAGGAAGAAGGAGGAAGGAGGAGGAGAGCGAGGAGGAAGGAGGAGGGGCGAGGAAGGAAGAGGGCGAGAAGAAAGGAGAAGGGGAGTAGGAAGGAGGAGTAGGGCGAGGAGGAAGGAGGTGGGAGGAGGGCGAAGAGGAGGGACAAGGAGGGCAAGGAGGAAGGATGAGGAGGGCGAGGAGGAAGGAGTAGTAGTAGGGGGAGAAGGGAGAGGGTGTAGGAGGCGGGTGCGGAGTAAGGAGGAGGACGAGAAATAAGAAGGAGGAGGGCGAGGAGGAAAGCAAGGAGGAGGAGTAGGATGTTAAGGAGGAGAAGAGCAAGGAGAAAGGAGGTCGAAGAGGAAGGAAGATTTGGTAAGGTAGAAAGGTTGCGGAGGAGGAAGAGGTCAAGGAGGAAGGAGGAAAAATTCCAGGTAGAAGGATGAGGTCGAGGAGGAGATCAAGGAGCAAGGAGGAGGAGGAGGTCAAGGCAGAGGAGGAAGGAGGATGAAAAAGAGGAAGGTGGAAGAAGGGGGAGAGGAAAGCAGGAGGAGGGAAGGAACAGGACGTCTAGGAGGGAAAGGGGGGGGGAATTAGATAATAGAGGAGAAGAGGAGGGGGGGAAGAATAGCAGGGGTAGGAGTAGTACAGGTAAGAGGGGGAAGGGGAAAGAGGAGGAGGAGTAAGAGAAGGGGGACGAGAAGGAAGGGGGAGAGGGTATGGGGAAGAGAAGGGGGGGATGAGCAGGAAGGAGAAGAACAGGGGGAGGGGTAAGAGAAGGAAGGGGAAGAGCAGCGGGAGGGGTAAGAGAAGGAAGGGGAAGAGCAGGGGGGAGGGGTAAGGAAAGGAAGGGGGAGGGGTAAGTGAAGGAAGGGGTAGAGCAGGGGGGGGTAAGAGAAGGAAGGAGTAGAGCAGGGGGAGGGGTAAGAGAAGGAAGGGGAAGGGTAATAGAAGGAAGGGGTAGAGCAGGGGGAGGGGTAAGAGAAGGAAGGGAAGAGCAGGGGGAGGGGTAAGAGAAGGAAGGGAAGAGCAGGGGGAGGGGTAAGAGAAGGAAGGGGAAGAGCAGAGGGAGGGGAAAGAGAAGGAAGGGGAAGAGCAGGGGGGGGGGTAAGAGAAGGAAGGGGTAGAACACGGGGAGGGGAAGAGCAGGGGGAGGGGTAAGAGAAGGAAGGGGAAGAGCAGAGGGAGGGGAAAGAGAAGGAAGGGGAAGAGCAGGGGGAGGGGTAAGAGAAGGAAGGGGAAGAGCAGGGGGAGTGGTAAGAGAAGGAAGGGGAAGAGCAGGGGGAGGGGTAAGAGAAGGAAGGGGAAGAGCAGGGGGAGGGGTAAGAGAAGGAAGGGAAGAGCAGGGAGAGGGGTAAGAGAAGGAAGGGAAGAGCAGGGGGAGGGGTAAGAGAAGGAAGGGGTAGAGCAGGGGGAGGGGTAAGAGAAGGAAGGGGTAGAGCAGGGGGAGGGGTAAGAGAAGGAAGGGGTAGAGCAGGGGGAGGGGTAAGAGAAGGGAAGAGCAGGGGGAGGGGTAAGAGAAGGAAGGGGAAGAGCAGGGGGAGGGGTAAGAGAAGGCAATGGTTAGAGCAGGGGGAGTGGTAAGAGAAGGAAGGGGAAGAGCAGGGGGAGGGGGTAAGAGAAGGAAGGGGAAGAGCAGGGGGAGGAGTAAGAGAAGGAAGGGGTAGAGCAGGAGGAGGGGTAAGGGAAGGAAGGGGTAGAGCAGGGGGAGGGGTAAGAGAAGGAAGGGGTAGAGCAGGGGGAGGGGTAAGAGAAGGAAGGGAAGAGCAGGGGGAGGGGTAAGAGAAGGAAGGGGAAGAGCAGGGGGAGGGGTAAGAGAAGGCAATGGTTAGAGCAGGGGGAGGGGTAAGAGAAGGAAGGGGAAGGGGTAAGAGAAGGAAGGGGTAGAACAGGGGGAGGGGTAGAGCAGGGGGAGGGGTAAGAGAAGGAATTGGAAGAGCAGGGGGGAGGCGTAAGAGAAGAAAGGGGAAGAGCAGGGGGAGAGGTAAGAGAAGGAATTGGAAGAGCAGGGGGGAGGGGTAAGAGAAGAAAGGGGAAGAGCAGGGGGAGGGGTAAGGGAAGGGGGATTAGGAGGAGGGGGAAGAGGGAAGGGGGAAATGAAGGGGATGAGGAGGAAGGGTAAGAGGAGGGGGAGGGGTAAGAGAAGGGGGGATGAGGAGGAAGGGGAAGAGAGGAGGGGCAAGAGAAGGGGGGATGAGGAGGAAGGGGAAGAGGAAAGGGGAAGAGAGGAGGGGCAAGAGAAGGGGGGATGAGGAGGAAGGGGAAGAGGGGAGGGGTAAGAGAAGGAAGGTGAAGAGCAGATGGAGGGGTAAGCGAAGAGGGGGATGAGGAGGATGGGGAAGAGAGGAGGGGCAAGAGAAGGTGGGATGAGGAGGAAGGGGAAGAGGGGAGGGGTAAGAGAAGGAAGGGGAAGAGGGGAGGGGTAAGAGAAGGAAGGGGTAGAGCAGGGGAGGGAGGGGGTGATGGTCACTACGCGCGGGTATAAACACTGGACCACCCGGGTGATGATCAGCTGGCTACTACTGACCCTCGCCTGGTGGGACCCTCACGACAACCGTCGCTGCCTCACCAACTTGCAGTGTTCACTTAATAATATTTATTTAATTCATTAGTAAAATCGGGGATAAAGTTATGCAAAACATTATTATTTCATTCTTTATTTTTCTTGTTGTATTTGATGAAGATGAACACACCATAGTCATCTACCAAGACATGCCTGTTTAATCCAGCCCCCTAACACGTCATGGCAACTGTTGTAGGCCTACAGTGTACATGCTCTAGCCGTCACACAGGTCCTGTTACTCTCCCTCCCCATCTTCTCCCTTCTTACCCCCTCTCCTCTTCCCCTTCCTCCTCCTCTTCCCTTTCTCTTACCCCCTTCTCTTCCCCTTCTCTTACCCCTCCTCTTCCCCCTTTCTCTTAACCCTACCGCTCCTTAGCCCCCCCCCCCATGTTAGCTTACTTCTTCCCCCTACCCTCACTCCCGCCTCTTCCCCTTCCTTCTCATTCCCCCTTCACTCCTTCCTCCTTACTTCTCGCCCTCGCCCTCCTCCTCCTTCCTCTTCGCCCTACTCCTCCTTCCTCCTTGCCCTCCTCCTCCTTCCTCCTCGACCTCCTCCTCCTTCCATCTCGCCCTCCTCCGTCCACCTCGTCCTACTCCTTCTTCTTCGCCCTCCTCCTCGTTCTCCTCCTCCTTCCTCCTCGCCCTCCTCCTCCTTCGTCCTCGCTCTCCTCCTTCCTCCTCGCCCTCCTTCCTCCTCCTTCCTCCTCACCATCCTCCTCGTCCTCCTCCTTCCTCCTCGCCCTCCTCCTTCCTCCTCACCATCCTCCTCGTCCTCCTCTTCGCCCTCCTCCTCCTCCTTCCACCTCGCCTTTCTCCTTCCTCCTCGTCCTACTCCTTCTTCGCCCTTCTCCTTCCTACTTGCCTTCTTCCTTCCTCCTCGCCCTCCTCCTCCTTCCTCCTCGCCCTCCTCCTCATTCCTCCTCGCCCTGCTTCTCCTCCTTCCTCCTCACCGTGCTCCTCCTCTTTCCTTCTTGACCGGCTCATCCTCCTTCCTCCTCAGTCTGCTCCTCCTCCTTTCTCCTTACTGTTCTCATCCTCCTTCCTCCTTGACCGGCTCATCCTCCTTCCTCCTGGTCCTCCTTCTTTCTCCTCGCCCTCTTCCTCCTCTTTCTTCCTGGCCCTCCTCCTCCTTCTCCTCATCCTCCTCGCCCTTCTCCTCCTCCTCCTTCCTTCCTCCTCCTTTCCTCCTCGCCCTCCTCTTCCTCGTCCTCCTTCCTTCTTCCTCGCCCTTTTCCTCTTCCTCCTTCCTTCCATATCGTTCTCCTCCTCCTCCTTCCTTCCTATTTGCCCTCCTTCGTTCCTCCTCCTCCTCCTCCTTCCTTTCTCCTCGTCGTCGTTGTCCTTCTCCTCCTCGTCCTCCTCCTTACATCTTCCTAGCCCTTTTCTTCCTCCTCCTCCTTCCTTCCTTCCTTCTCGCTCTTTTCCTCTTCCTCCTTTTTTCCTTATCACCTTCCTCCTCTTTCTTTTCCTACTCCTTCCTTCCTCCTCGTCGTCGTCCTCCTCCTTCCGTCTTCCTCCTTCCGTCCTCCTCCTCATTTTCCTACTAATTCCTTCATCCTTGCCCTCCTCCTTGGCCTCCTCCTCCTTGCCCTGCTCCTTTTCCTTGTTCGTTATCCTGCTCCTCCTACTTCCTTCATGCCCTGCTTCTCCTCTTTCCTCCTTGCCCTGGCCTTCCTCCTCCTCTTTGCACTGCTCCTCCTTCCTTCTTGCTCTGTTCCTCATCCTTCCTCCTTGCCCTGTTCCTCATCCTTCCTCCTCGCCCTCCTCCTTCTCATCGCCTTCCTCCTCCTAATTACCCTCTTCCTCCTCGCCCTCCTCCTCCTTCCTCCTCGCCCTCCTCCTTCCTCCTCGCCCTTCTCCTTCCTTCCTATTTGCCCTCCTCCTCCACGTCGTCCTTCCTCCTCGCACTCTTCCTTCTCCTCCTCCTCCTCCTCTTTCCTTCTTGCACTACTCTTCTTTCTCCCCCTCGCCCTCCTCCTCCTTCCTCCTCGCCCAGCTCCTCCTCCTTCCTCCTCGCCCTGCTCCTCCTAATTTCCCTCTTCCTCCTCCTTCCTTCTCGCCCTCCTACTTCTTTATCCTCGTCCTCCTTCCTCCTGGTGCGCCTCCTCCTCCATCCTCCTCGTTCTCCTCCTCCTTCCTCCTCGCCCTAATCCTCCTCCATCCCTTTGCCCTTCTCCTTCTCCTTACTTCTCACCCTCCTCCTCCTTCCTTCTCGCCCTCCTTCTTCCTTCCTCTTCGCCCTCCTCCTTCCTCCTCGCCCTTTTCTTCCTTTCTTTCTCCTCACCCTCCTCCTCCTCCTTCTCTCCTCGCCCTCCTCCTCCTCTCCTAGCCCTCCTCCTCCTACTTTCCTCCTCCTCTTTCTTCCTTCCTTCCCGCCCTCCTTTTCCTCCTCCTTCCTCCCAACTTGCCCTTCTCTTTCTTTCCTCCTCCTCCTACTCCTTCTTTCCTCCTCGTCGTCGTCGTCCTCCTCCTCCTTCCTTCCTCCTTCTCCTCCTTTTCCTACTCCTTCCTTCATCCTTGCCCTGCTCTTCGTTCTTCCTCCTTGCCCTGCTTCTTGTTCTTCCTCCTTGCCCTGCCCCTCCTCCTTGCACTGCTCCTCCTTCCTTCTTGCTCTGCTCCTCATCCTTCCTCCTTGCCCTGCTCCTCCTCCTTCCACCTTCCTCCTCGCCCTCCTCCTTCTCGCCCTTCTCCTAATTACCCTCTCCTCCTCCTTCCTCCTCGCCTACCTCCTCCACGTCGTCCTTCCTCCTCTTTCCTACTTGCACTGCTCGTCTTTCTCCCTCCTCGCCCTCTTCCTCCTACTCCTCCTTCCTCCTCTCCTCGCTCCTCCTAATTACCCTCTTCCTCCTCGCTCTCCTCCTTCTTCATCCTCGTTCTCCTCCTTCCTCCTGGTCCGCCTCCTGCATCTTCCTCATCCTTCCTCCTCGCCCTCCTACTTCTCCTCGCCCTCCTCCTAATTGCCCTCTACCTCCTTCCTCCTCGCCCTCCTCCTCCTCCTTCTTCCACCTCGCCCTTCTCCTTCCTCCTAACCCTCCTCCTCCTCGCTCTTTTCCTTTTCCTCCTTCCTCATCGTTCTCCTCCTCCTTCCTCTTTCGCCGTTCTCCTCTTTCCTCCTTGCCCTCCTCCCTCCTTTCCCTGCTCCTCCTTCTTCCTCCTGGCCATGTTCCTCCTCCTTACTCCTGGCCATGTTCCTCCTTCTTCCTGCTCGCCCTCCTCCTTCCTCCTCGCCCTGCTCCTCCTTTCTCCTCGCCCTGTTCCTCCTCCTCCTCTTCCTTTCTTCTCGCCCTGCTCCTCCTCCTCTTCGTTCCTCCTTCCTCCTCGCCCCGATTCTCCTCCTCCTCTTTCCTCCTTGCCCTCCTCCTCCTCCTAATTACCATCCTCTTCCTCTTCGCCATCCTCCTTCCTCCTCGCCCTTCTCTTTCCTTTCTCCTCGCCTTCCTCCTCCTTCCTTCCTACTCTCCCTCCTCCTCCTCCTTCCTTCCTTCTCGCCCTCCTCCTCCTCCTTCCTCCTCGTCATTCCACCTTGCCCTTTTCCTCCTCGCCCTCATCCTTACTGTAATACTCTTCTTTCCTCTTCGCTCTCCTCCTTCTCCTTCCTCCTCCTCTTTCCTCCTCCTCCTCCCCCTCCTTCTTTCCTCCTCTCCCTCTTCCTCCTCCTACCTTCCTCCTCGCCCTCTGTTGGAAATTTCCAACACTAATACAATATTATTGTATTATTATTATGAACTAGTGTTAAAATATACTGATTACTGTAGTTACTAAAATTTTACTAACAGTAGGGTTCACATGAACTAATAATTATATCTGTATAATAATGCTGGAATTCTTACGAAACCAAGCTCCAGTATTGCGTCAGATTCTACCTAGTTAAACACATTTATATCCAGTGTGTTAGAGAATTGAATGTGATTCTCTAAAATCATCAGTATTCCGTGTGATAATTATTTACAGATAACATAACTCCCAAATAATTCCAAATCGAGTTTTTAATTACCATTGTTATCAAGTAATAAATTTACCGTCACGCATGAATGCCATGGAGAAAACTAAAACCTCCATTTCTTGCTTACTACCATAAGACGAGAAAATAATAATATTTGACTCCTTAGAATTACAACCCAGTCTTTATTAAAGCATTTTAGCCACAACTGCGCGAAATAATATTATTCGTGATAAATAATTTCTGTGGCGAATGCGAGACGCGGGCGGAGGGGAAGACGCCATTGTGTTGTGGATCGTGGCTCGAGGAGGACAAGACGCCAACGTGCGGCGTGAAGTCACTTGTTGCGGAATTGAGCAACAAGTTTTGGTGTCAGAGTCTTGGACACGTTACGGTGAAGTTGTCAGCAAGATTTAACCTGATACTCATCACAGAACTAGTTAATTTGTTCTACGTGATCTGTCGTGACCGGCCAAATAAACGCATCGACATCCAAGCCAAGCTATCAACCACGTGTTCGCCATTGTGAGAGTGGAGCTTGGGACGAGGTTTCGGCAAGCCTCAACTTAATCAGTACCCTTTTAGCTAAGTAGATATAACTCCCTTTTGATGCATCATTAGAGATTGTATATGGCAGGGTAGCTTGTCCTTACATCGAGCAACTTAAACAAAACCCATGTTAGTATTCTAATTAATTTATTTTCCATTTCCATGAATATAGATATTTTAGTAGCCTAGTACATTGCTACGTAATATCCCTTAAATTACAGCTCGCGTGTGAGGAATCCACGACCTTACCCGTGTTATTCATCTCCCAGTGTTCTACGAGGAATTCCGGAGAACCCGAGGATGATTCGTAACTGATGTCTTTGAAGTCGTCTTCAAGCTAAGACTTTTCGTATTCCCTTAATTATTCAAATTCTCATTATTTATTTATCATTTAATGGAATACTGTGTACACTGGAGATAATACGTGTTTATTATAATGATTAATTTCTGATGTTAATGATCTATATATTTACTGGTGATAAATTTCTATTGATTTCTTTAATTGGTCATAAGATTAGGTTATTACACAATGAACTGGTGCACGAACCACACTAGTTCCTAGACGTATATGAAGTTCTAGCAATAACCCCTAATGTAGGTGTTTGAGGCTTTGATTCAAGTAAGTTATCTATACACCCCATTAATTACTTAAATGATTATACTTCCTAATATTTATCCATAGACACTGGTTCTTCTAGGAATTTCTAATTATCACTTTTTATTAGTTTCCCTCTTTACTATAAAAGAGGGATGTCCTTCGTAATTGATTTCATTATTTTAATAATTAAATAAATAAGGTCAAGCCCCAAATGTCCCACACCCTCCTCGCCCTCCTCCTCCTCTTTGCCCTGCTCCTCCTCCATCCTCCTTGACCTGCTGCTCCTCCTTCCTTCTTGCCCTTATCCTCCTTCTTCCTGATCGCCCTCCTCCTCATTCCTCCTCGATCTGCTTCTCCTTCCTCCTTGACCGGCTCATCCTCCTTCCTCCTGGTCCTCCTTCTTTCTCCTCGCCCTCTTCCTCCTCCCTCTTCTTGGCCCTCCTTCTCCTCATCCTCCTCCTTCCTTCCTCCTCGCCCTTCTCCTCCTCCTTCCTTGCTCCTCCTCGCCCTCCTTCCTTCCTCTTCCTCCTTCCTTCCTTATCGCTCTCCTCCTCCTCCTCCTTCCTTCCCATTTGCCCTCCTTCGTTCCTCCTCGCCCTCCTCCTCCTTCCATTCTCCTCGTCGTCGTTGTCCTTCTCCTCCTTACATCCTCCTTGCCCTTTTCTTCCTCCTCCTTCCTTCCTTCCTTCCTTCCTTCCTTCTCGCTCTTTTCCTCTTCCTCCTTTTTTCCTTATCACCCTCCTCCTTCCTTCATCCTTGCCCTCCTCCTACTCCTTCCTTCCTCATCGTCGCCGTCCTCCTCTTCCTCCTTCCTTTCTCCTCGTCGTCGTTGTCCTCCTCCTCCTCGTCCTCCTCCTCCTCCTTACATCCTCCTCGCCCTTTTCTTCCTCCTCCTCCTTCCTTCCTTCCTTCTCGCTCTTTTCCTCTTCCTCCTTTTTTCCTTATCACTTTCCTCCTCCTTTTCCTACTCCTTCCTTCATCCTTGCCCTCCTCCTCCTCCTTGCCCTGCTCCTTTTCCTTGGTCGTTATCCTGCTCCTCCTACTTCCTTCATGCCCTGCTTCTCCTCTTTCCTCCTTGCCCTGGCCTTCCTCCTTCCTCCTTGCCTGCCCCTCCTCCTTCCTCCTTGCACTGCTCCTCCTCCCTCCTTGCTCTGTTCCTCATCCTTCCTCCTTGCCCTGTTCCTCATCCTTCCTCCTCGCCCTCCTCCTTCTCATCGCCTTCCTCCTACCAATTACCCTCTTCCTCCTCGCCCTTCTCCTTCCTTCGTATTTGCCCTCCTCCTCTACGTCGTCTTTCCTCCTCGCCCTCCTCCTCCTCCTCTTTCCTCCTTGCACTACTCTTCTTTCTCCCCCTCGCCATCCTCCTCCTTCTCCTCCTCCTTCCTCCTCGCCCAGCTCCTCCTCCTTCCTCCTCGCCCTGTTCCTCCTCCTAATTACCCTCTTCCTCCTTCCTCCTCGCCCTCCTCCTTCTTTATCCTCTTCCTCCTCCTTCCTCCTGGTGCGCCTCCTCCTCCATCCTCCTCGTTCTCCTCCTCCTTCCTCCTGGTGCGCCTCCTCCTCCATCCTCCTCGTTCTCCTCCTCCTTCCTCCTCGCCCTAATCCTCCTCCTTCCCTTTGCCCTTCTCCTTCTCCTTCCTTCTCACTCTCCTCCTTCTCTTCCTTCCTCTTCACCCTCCTCCTCCTCCTCCTCCTCCTCCTTCCTTCTCGCTCTCCTTCTCGCTTTTCTTCTTCCTTCCTCCTCGCCCTTTTCTTCTTTCCTTTCTCCTCGCCCTCCTCCTTCTCTCCTCGTCCTCCTCCTCCTCCTCCTTCTCTCCTCGCCCTCCTCCTCCTCCTCCTTCTCTCCTCGCCCTCCTCCTCCTCCTCCTCCTCTCCTCGCCCTCCTCCTCCTCCTCCTACTTTCCTCCTCGCCCTCCTCCTCCTCCTTCTCCTCCTTACTCTTTGCCCCTTCCTTCTTCTTCTCCTTACTTCCTAATCGCCCTCCTCCTTCTCCTCTTCCTCCTTCCTTCCTCCTCGCCCTTTTCTTCTTCCTCCTTCCTTCCTCTTCGGCCTCCACCTCCTCCTCCTGCTCCTCCTTCCTCCACGCTCTTCTCCTTCCTTCATCCTTGCCCTCATCCTACTCCTCCTCCTCTTTCCTTCCTTCCTCCTCACCCTCTTCCTACTCCTCCTTCCTTCTTCCTCCTCCTTCTCCTCTTCCTCCTTTCTTCCTCCTCGCCCTTTTCCTCTTCCTCCTTTCTTCCTTCCTCATCGCCCTGTTCCTCCTCATTCCATCTTGGCCGGCTCCTGGTCCTTCCTCCTTGCCTTGCTCCTCCACCTTCCTCCTTGCCCTGCTCCTCTTCCTTCCTCCTTGCTTTGATCCTCCTCCTTCCTCCTTGCCCTGCTTCTTTTCTTTCTCCTTGCCTTGCTCCTTCCTCCTTGCCATGCTCCTCCTCCTACCTTCTTCCCCTGCTCCTCCTTCCTCCTTGCTCTGCTCCTCCTTCTTCCTCGCCCTCCTCCTCTTCCTCCTCCTCCTCCTTCCTCCTCGCCATCCTCCTCCTCCTCGCCCTCCTTCTCTTTCTTTCCTCTTCGCCCTCCTCCTCCGCCTCCTCCTTCTTCCTCCTCGCCCTCCTCCTCCTAGCCCTCCTCCACCTCCTTGCCATGCCCCACCTCCTTCTTCCTCGCCAACCTCCTCCTTCCTCCTTGCCCTCCTCCTCGCCCTCCTGCTCCTCCTTCCTCCTTGCCCTGCTCCTCCTTCCTACTCGCCCTTCTCCTACCTCCTCCTTCCTACTCGCCCTCCTCCTACTCCTCCTTCCTCCTCGCCCACCTTCTCCTTCCTCCTTGCCCTCCTCCTCCTTTCTCCTCGCTCTCCTCCTCCTGGCTCTCATCCACCTCCTTGGCCTACTCCTCTTACTTCCTCCTCGCCCTCCTCCTCCTCCTCCTTACTGCCTCCTTGCCCCCCTCCTCCTCCTTCTCCTTCCACCTCGTCCTTCCTCCTTGCCTTACTCCTCCTTCCTCCTTGCCCTGCTCCTCCTCCTTCCTCCTTGCCCTGCTCCTCCTCCTGCTCCTTCCTCTTCGCCCTTCTCCTCTCTCCTCCTCTTCCTTCCTCCTCGCCCTCAGCCTCCTTCCTCATAGCCCTTCTCCTCCACCTTTCACCTCGCTCTCCCCCTTCTCCTCGCCCTCCTCCTTCTCCTCGCCCTCCTCTTCTTAATTGCCCTCCTCCTCCTCCTTCCTCCTCGCTCTCCTCTTTCCTCCTCATCCTTCTCCTAATTCCTCCCTCTTTGCCCTCCTCCTCCTGCTACTTCCTCCTCGCCCTTATCCTCATCCTTTCCTCCTCTTCCTCCTTCCTTCTTGCCCTCCTTCTCCTCCCTCCTCGCTTTCCTGCTCCTCCTTTCTGCTAGCCCTCCTCCTCCTCCTAGCCCTTCTCCACCTCCTTCCCCTACTCCTACTCCCGCCTCGCCCTCTTCATCCTCGCTACACCACGCTACTGCACCAGGCTACTACACCACGCTACTACACCAGACTACTACACCATGCTACTACAACAGACTACTACAACAGACAACTACACCAGGCTACTACACCAGACTACTACACCAGACTACTACAACAGACTACAACACCAGACTACTACACCAGACTACTACACCAGACTACTACACCAGGCTACTACAACAGACTACTACAACAGACTACTACACCAGACTACTACACCAGACTACTACACCAGGCTACTACACCAGACTACTACACCAGACTACTACACCAGGCTACTACACCGCGCTACTACACGAGGCTACTACACCATGCTACTACACAAGACTACTACACCAGGCTAGTACACCAGGCAACTACACCAGACTACTACACCAGACTACTACACCAGAATACTACACCAGGCTACTACACCAGACTACTACACCAGACTACTACAACAGACTACTACACCAGACTACTACACCAGACTACTACACCAGACTACTACACCAGGCTACTACACCACGCTACTACACCAGGCTACTACACCAGGCTACTACACTATGCTACTACACCAGACTACTACACCAGGCTACTACACCAGGCTACTACACCAGACAACTACACCAGGCTACTACACCAGGCTACTACACCAGACTACCACACCAGACTACTACAACATACTACTACACCAGGCTACTACACCAGACTACTACACCAGACTACTACACCAGGCTACTACAGCATGCTACTACACCACGCTACTACACCATGCTACTACACCAGGCTACTACACCATGCTACTACACCAGACTACTACACCAGGCTACTTCACCAGACTACTACACCAGACTACTACACCAGACTACTACACCAGACTACTACACCAGACTACTACACCAGGCTACTACAACAGACTACTACAACAGAATACTACACGACGCTACTACACCAGACTACTACACCAGACTACTACACCAGACTAATACACCAGGCTACTACACCAGACTAATGCACCAGGCTACTATACCAGGCTTCTACACCAGGCTACTACACCAGACTACTACAACAGACTACTACAACAGACTACTACACCAGACTACTACACCAGACTACTACACCAGACTAATACACCACGCTACTACACCACGCTACTACACCACGCTACTACACCAGGCTACTACACCAGACTACTACACCAGACTACTACACCAGACTACTACACCAGACTAATACACCAGGCTACTACACCAGGCTACTACACCAGGCTACTACACCAGACTAATACACCAGACTAATACACCAGACTACTACACCAGGCTACTACACCAGACTACTACACCAGGCTACTACACCAGACTACTACACCAGGCTACTACACCAGACTACTACACCAGGCTACTACACCAGACTACTACACCAGGCTACTACACAAAACTACTACACCAGACTACTACACCAGGCTACTACACCATGCTACAACACCAGACTACTACACCAGGCTACTACACCAGACTACTACACCAGACTAATACACCAGGCTACTACACCAGGCTACTACACCAGGCTACTACACCAGACTACTACACCAGACTAATACACCAGGCTACTACACCAGGCTACTACACCAGGCTACTACACCAGACTAATACACCAGACTAATACACCAGACTAATACACCAGACTAATACGCCAGGCTACTACGCCAGGCTACTACACCAGACTACCACACCAGGCTACTACACCAGACTACTACAACAGACTACTACACCAGGCTACTACACCAGGCTACTACACCAGGCTACTACACCAGACTAATACACCAAACTAATACACCAGACTAATACACCAGACTACTACGCCAGGCTACTACACCAGACTACCACACCAGGCTAATACACCAGACTACTACACCAGACTACTACACCAGACTACTACACCAGGCTACTACAACAGACTACTACACCAGGCTACTTCACCAGACTACTACACCAGGCTACTACAACAGACTACTACAACAGACTAATACACCAGGCTACTACACCAGGCTATTACACCAGGCTACTACACCAGGCTACTACACCAGACTAATACACCAGACTAATACACCAGACTACTACACCAGACTACTACACCAGGCTACTACACCAGACTACTACACCAGGCTACTACACCAGACTACTACACCAGGCTACTACACCAGACTACTACACCAGACTACTACACCAGGCTACTACACCAGGCTACTACACCAGGCTACTACACCAGGCTACTACACCAGACTAATACACCAGACTAATACACCAGACTACTACACCAGACTACTACACCAGGCTACTACACCAGACTACTACACCAGGCTAATACACCAGACTACTACACCAGGCTACTACACCAGACTACTGCACCAGGCAACTACACCAGACTACTACACCAGGCTACTACACCAGACTACTATACCAGGCTACTACACCATGCTACTACACCAGACTACTACACCAGGCTACTACACCAGACTACTACACCAGAGTAATACACCAGGCTACTACACCAGGCTACTGCACCAGGCAACTACACCAGACTAATACACCAGACTAATACACCAGACTAATACACCAGACTACTACGCCAGGCTACTACACCAGACTACTACACCAGGCTAATACACCAGACTACTACACCAGACTACTACACCAGGCTACTACACCAGGCTACTACACCACGCTACTACACTAGACTACTACAGCAGGCTACTACACCAGACTACTACACCAGACTACTACACCAGACTACTACACCAGGCTACTACACCAGACTACTACAACAGACTACTACTCCAGACTACTACACCAGACTACTACACCAGACTACTACACCAGGCTACTACACCACGCTACTACATCAGGCTGCTACACATTGCTACTACACCAGGCTACTACACCATGCTACAACACCACGCTACTACACCATGCTACTACACAAGGCTACTACACCAGACTACTACACCACGCTACTACACCACGCTACTACACCACGCTACTACACCACGCTACTACACCACGCTACTACACCACGCTACTACACCAGACTTCTACACCACGCTACTACACCACGCTACTACACAAGGCTACTACACAACGCTACTACACCACGCTACTACACCTCGCTACTACACTATGCTACTACACCACGCTACTACACCACGCTACTACACCATGCTACTACACCATGCCACTACACCACGCTACTACACCAGGCTACTACACCACGTTACTACACCACGCTACTACACCAAGCTACTACACCACGCTACTACACCACGCTACTACACCATGCTACTACACCATGCCACTAGACCACGCTACTACACCAGGCTACTACACCACGCTACTACACCACGCTACTACACCACGCTACTACACCACGCTACTACACCAGTCTACTACACCACACCACTACACTAGGCTACTACACCAGGCTACTACACCAGACTAATACACCAGACTAATACACCAGACTAATACACCAGACTAATACGCCAGGCTACTACGCCAGGCTACTACACCAGACTACCACACCAGGCTACTACACCAGACTACTACAACAGACTACTACACCAGGCTACTACACCAGGCTACTACACCAGGCTACTACACCAGACTAATACACCAAACTAATACACCAGACTAATACACCAGACTACTACGCCAGGCTACTACACCAGACTACCACACCAGGCTAATACACCAGACTACTACACCAGACTACTACACCAGACTACTACACCAGGCTACTACAACAGACTACTACACCAGGCTACTTCACCAGACTACTACACCAGGCTACTACAACAGACTACTACAACAGACTAATACACCAGGCTACTACACCAGGCTATTACACCAGGCTACTACACCAGGCTACTACACCAGACTAATACACCAGACTAATACACCAGACTACTACACCAGACTACTACACCAGGCTACTACACCAGACTACTACACCAGGCTACTACACCAGACTACTACACCAGGCTACTACACCAGACTACTACACCAGACTACTACACCAGGCTACTACACCAGGCTACTACACCAGGCTACTACACCAGGCTACTACACCAGACTAATACACCAGACTAATACACCAGACTACTACACCAGACTACTACACCAGGCTACTACACCAGACTACTACACCAGGCTAATACACCAGACTACTACACCAGGCTACTACACCAGACTACTACACCAGGCAACTACACCAGACTACTACACCAGGCTACTACACCAGACTACTACACCAGGCTACTACACCATGCTACTACACCAGACTACTACACCAGGCTACTACACCAGACTACTACACCAGAGTAATACACCAGGCTACTACACCAGGCTACTGCACCAGGCTACTACACCAGACTAATACACCAGACTAATACACCAGACTAATACACCAGACTAATACACCAGACTACTACGCCAGACTACTACACCAGGCTAATACACCAGACTACTACACCAGACTACTACACCAGGCTACTACACCAGGCTACTACACCACGGTACTACACTAGACTACTACAGCAGGCTACTACACCAGACTACTACACCAGACTACTACACCAGACTACTACACCAGGCTACTACACCAGACTACTACAACAGACTACTACTCCAGACTACTACACCAGACTACTACACCAGACTACTACACCAGGCTACTACACCACGCTACTACATCAGGCTGCTACACATTGCTACTACACCAGGCTACTACACCATGCTACAACACCACGCTACTACACCATGCTACTACACAAGGCTACTACACCAGACTACTACACCACGCTACTACACCACGCTACTACACCACGCTACTACACCACGCTACTACACCACGCTACTACACCACGCTACTACACCACGCTACTACACCAGACTTCTACACCACGCTACTACACCACGCTACTACACAAGGCTACTACACCACGCTACTACACCACGCTACTACACCACGCTACTACACCTCGCTACTACACTATGCTACTACACCACGCTACTACACCACGCTACTACACCATGCTACTACACCATGCCACTACACCACGCTACTACACCAGGCTACTACACCACGTTACTACACCACGCTACTACACCAAGCTACTACACCACGCTACTACACCACGCTACTACACCATGCTACTACACCATGCCACTAGACCACGCTACTACACCAGGCTACTACACCACGCTACTACACCACGCTACTACACCACGCTACTACACCAGTCTACTACACCACACCACTACACTAGGCTACTACACCAGGCTACTACACCAGACAAATACACCAGGCTACTACACCAGGCTACGACACCAGACTAATACACAAGGCTACTACACAAGGCTACTACACCAGACTACTTCACCAGGCTACTACACCAGGCTGCTACACCATGCTACTACGCCAGGCTACTACACCATGCTACTATACCAGGCTACTACACCATGCTACTATACCAGACTACCACACTACGCTACTACACCAGGCTACTACACCAGGCTACTACACCAGACTACTACACCAGACTACTACACCAGACTACTACGCCAGGCTACTACACCAGGCCACTACACCAGACTACTACATCACGCTACTACACCAGACTACTACACCAGGCTACTACACCAGGCTACTACACTAGTCTACTACACCAGGGTACTACACCATGCTACTACACCACGCTACTACACCATGCTACTCCACCAGGCTACTACACCAGGCTACTACACCAGGCTACTACACCACGCTACTACACCACGCTATTACACCAGGCTACTACACCACGCTACTACACCAGGCTACTACACCAGATTACTACACCACGCTACTACACCACGCTACTACACAAGGCTAATACACCACGATACTACACCAGGCTACTACACCAGATTACCACACTACGCTACTACACCAGGCTACTACACCAGGCTACTACACCAGACTACTGCACCAGACTACTACACCATACTACTACACCAGACTACTACACCAAACTACTACAACAGACTACTACACGAGACTACTACACCAGGCTACTACATCAGGCTACTACACCAGGCTACTACACCAGGCTACTACACCAGGCTACTACACCAGATTAATACACCAGACTAATACACCAGGCTAATACACCAGACTACTACACCAGACTACTACACCAGGCTACTACACCAGACTAATACACCAGACTAATACACCAGACTAATACACCAGACTACTACACCAGACTACTACAACAGACTACTACACCAGACTACTACATCAGGCTACTACACCAGACTACTACACCAGGCTACTACAACAGACTACTACACCATGCTACTACACCAGACTACTACACCAGACTAATACATCAGGCTTCTACACCAGACTAATACACCAGGCTACTACATCAGGCTACTACACCAGGCTACTACACCAGGCTACTACACCAGGCTACTACACCAGATTAATACACCAGACTAATACACCAGGCTAATACACCAGACTACTACACCAGACTACTACACCAGGCTACTACACCAGACTAATACACCAGACTAATACACCAGACTAATACACCAGACTACTACACCAGACTACTACAACAGACTACTACACCAGACTACTACATCAGGCTACTACACCAGACTACTACACCAGGCTACTACAACAGACTACTACAACAGACTACTACACCAGATTACTACACCACGCTACTACACCACGCTGCTAAACCAGGCTACTACACCACGCCACTACTCCACGCTACTACACCAGGCTGCTAAACCACGCCACTATTCCATGCTAATACACCAGGCTGCTACACCACAGCACTACACCACTCTACTACACCAGGCCACTACTCAACGCCACTACACCGCGCCACTACACTATGCCACTACACCACTCTACTTCACCAAAGCACTACACCAATCTACTGCACCAGGCTGCTACACCAAGGCACTGCACCTCGCTACTACACCACGCTAATAAACCAGGCTCTGCACCATGCTACTACACCAGGCTACTACACCTCGCTACTACACCAGACTACTACATAAGGCTACTACACCAGGCTACTACACCAGGCTACTACACCAGACTAATACACCATGCTACTACACCAGGCTACTACACCAGACTACTACACCAGGCTACTACACCAGACTAATACACCAGACTACTACACCAGGCTACTACACCAGACTACTACACCAGACTACTACACCAGGCTACTTCACCAGGCTACTACACTAGGCTCCTACACCATGCTACTACACCACGCTACTACACAAGGCTACTACACCACGATACTACACCACGCTACTACACCACGCTACTACACCACGCTACTACACTATGCTACTACACCACGCTACTACACCACGCTACTACACCATGCTACTACACCATGCCACTACACCACGCTACTACACCAGGCTACTACACCACGCTACTACACTACGCTACTACACCAAGCTACTACACCACGCTACTACACCACGCTACTACACCATGCTACTACACCATGCCACTACACCACGCTACTACACCAGGCTACTACATAACGCTACTACACCACGCTACTACACCACGCTACTACACCAGTCTACTACACCACACCACTACACTAGGCTACTACACCAGGCTACTACACCAGACTAATACACCAGGCTACTACACCAGGCTACGACACCAGACTAATACACAAGGCTACTACACAAGGCTACTACACCAGACTACTACACCAGGCTACTACACCAGGCTGCTACACCATGCTACTACACCAGGCTACTACACCATGCTACTATACCAGGCTACTACACCATGCTTCTATACCAGACTACCACACTACGCTACTACACCAGGCTACTACACCAGGCTACTACACCAGACTACTACACCAGACTACTACACCAGACTACTACGCCAGGCTACTACACCAGGCCACTACACCAGACTACTACATCACGCTACTACACCAGACTACTACACCAGGCTACTACACCAGGCTACTACACCAAGCTACTACAACAGACTACTACACCAAGCTACTACACCAGACTACTACACCAGACTAATACATCAGGCTACTACACCAGACTAATACACCAGGCTACTACACCAGGCTACTACACCAGGCTACTACACCAGGGTACTACACCAGATTAATACACCAGACTAATACACCAGACTAATACACCAGACTAATACACCAGGCTACTACACCAGGCTACTACACTAGACTAATACACCAGACTAATACACCAGACTAATACACCAGACTACTACACCAGACTACTACAACAGACTACTACACCAGACTACTACACCAGGCTACTACACCAGACTACTACACCAGGCTACTACAACAGACTACTACAACAGACTACTACACCAGATTACTACACCACGCTACTACACCACGCTACTAAACCAGGCTACTACACCACGCCACTACTCCACGCTACTACACCAGGCTGCTACACCACGCCAGTATTCCATGCTAATACACCAGGCTGCTACACCACAGCACTACACCACTCTACTACACCAGGCCACTACTCAACGCCACTACACCACGCCACTACACTATGCCACTACACCACTCTACTTCACCAAAGCACTACACCAATCTACTGCACCAGGCTGCTACACCAAGGCACTGCACCTCGCTACTACACCACGCTAATAAACCAGACTCTACACCATGCTACTACACCAGGCTACTACACCACGCTACTACACCAGACTACTACACCAGGCTACTACACCAGGCTACTACACCAGGCTACTACACCAGACTAATACACCAGGCTACTACACCAGGCTACTACACCAGGCTACTACACCAGGCTACTACACCAGGCTACTACACCAGACTAATACACCAGACTACTACACCAGGCTACTACACCAGGCTACTACACCAGACTACTACACCAGGCTACTACACCAGGCTACTACACTAGGCTACTACACCAGGCTACTACACTAGGCTACTACACTAGGCTACTACACCAGGCTACTACACCACGCTACTACACCAGGCTACTACACCAGGCTACTACACCACGCTACTACACAAGGCTACTACACCACGATACTACACCAGGCTACTACACCAGGCTACTACACCACGCTCCTACACCAGGCTACTACACCACGCTACTACACCACGCTACTACACCACGCTACTACACCACGCTACTACACCACGCTACTACACAAGGCTACTACACCACGATACTACACCAGGCTACTACACCACGCTACTACACCACGCTACTACACCAGGCTACTACACCACGCTACTACACCACACTACTACACCAGTCTACTACACCACACCACTACACTAGGCTACTACACCAGGCTACTACACCAGACTAATACACCAGGCTACTACACCAGGCTACTACACCAGACTACTACACCAGGCTACTACACCAGGCTGCTACACCATGCTACTACACCAAGCTACTACACCATGCTACTATACCAGACTACCACACTACGCTACTACACCAGGCTACTACACCAGACTACTACACCAGACTACTACACCAGGCTACTACACCAGACAACTACACAAGGCTACTACACCAGGCTACTACACCAGGCTACTACACCAGACTACTACACCAGACTACTACACAAGGCTACTACACCATGCTACTACACCACGCTACTACACCAGGCTACTACACCAGACTACTACACCAGACTACTACACCAGGCTACTACACCAGGCTACTACACCACGCTACTACACCAGGCTACTACACAACGCTACTACACCAGGCTACTACACCAGGCTACTACACCATGGTACTACACCAGGCTACTACACCAGACTACTACACCTGACTACTACACCAGACTACTACACCTGACTACTACACCAAACTACTACACCAGACTACTACACCAGACTACTACACCAGATTGCTATACCAAGCTACTACACCATGCTTCTACACTGCGCTACTACACCAGGCTACTACACCAGGCTACTACACCACACCACTACACCACGCTACTACACCATGCTACTACACTATGCTACTACACCAGGCTACTACACCAGGCTACTACACCACGCTTCTACACCAGGCTACTACACCACGCTTCTACACCAGGCTACTACACCAAGCTACTACACCACGCTTCTACACCAGGCTACTACATCACGCTTCTACTCCAGGCTACTACACCACGCTACTACACCAGGCTACTACACCACGCTTCTACACCACGCTACTACACCAGGCTACTACACCATGCTACTACACCAGGCTACTACACCAGGCTACTACACCATGCTACTACACCAGGCTACTACACCACATTTCTACACCAGGCTACTACACCACACTTCTACAGATGAAAAATTATTAAAAATGATGAACCAACCTTTATTATGATTCGTTTTATTTTACTATATGTAGAAATATATTTTTATGTTTTTACATTTCCTATTCATTCATATTTTTGCATTTTAACTTTAAACACTTTATAAAATGTGTCACAAAGTTTCTAATTAGGGTAAAAAAAGGTGTCACAAAGTTTCAAATTAGGGTAAAAATGTTGTCACAAAGTTTCAAATTAGGGTAAAAAAGGTGTCACAAAGTTTCAAATTAGGGTAAAAAAGTTGTCACAAAGTTTCAAATTAGGGTAAAAAAGTTGTCACACAGTTTCTAATTAGGGTAAAAAAGATGTCACAAAGTTTCAAATTAGGGTAAAAAAGTTGTCTCAAAGTTTCAAATTAGGGTAAAAAAGGTGTCACAAAGTTTTAAATTAGGGTAAAAAAGTTGTCACAAAGTTTCAAATTAGGGTAAAAAAAAGTTGTCACAATGTTTCAAATTAGGGTAAAAAAGGTGTCGCAAAGATTCACAGTAGGGTTAGGTACGTAGGTTTTGGTTATAAGTTTTGGAAACATCTTTAAAACCACATAAAATAACGTATCTAATGCATGAATACAAACGTTTCCACTCCTTTCTAACACTTTCCAGGAACATTTTGGAAACTTAAAATTGTTTCCTGGGTAGTAACTGTGTGACTCACTATACATGTAGAGTGCCTTGTATAGTGACTGTTGTGTATAGTGCCTCTTGTTGAATCACTTGTGATATAAAAATATTATTGATATGTATATGTATTTGTGTAAACATATGTTGTTAAATATGACCGAAAAAGTAAGATTAATAATTCTAACACGAATTTTCTCAATATTTCTTATGTTTCTTTTTTACTGTCGATGGTAATTGAAAAATCAATTCTCCAAAATTAATTTTTATTTCTAGTCTGACGCGACGCTTGACCGCGTTTCGTAATAACGTATAATTACATTTTCAAAGACTTTAGTTTACACACACACAACTTGTAACCTGAAAACACTTAACAGAGTTTTACTTTTTTCTAGCGCTAAACAGCTTATCCTATATACTCGCATTTTGGTGAGGTGATATGTTGAAACAGTTTTGGATGAGGTGAACAAACTTTTGACCAACACAAGACAGAACACGGTTCAAGGGGTATAAATTGAATAAGTGAAAGGGAAGAATGGAAGTAACTGCAAAGGGCCTATTGGCCTATTCTTCCTCTTGATGCTTCTATATTGGTGCGGAATCTTGAAGTGGGTAGAATATAGTTGTGCATAAATTGGCTGTTGATTGCTGGTGTTGACTTTTTGATGTGTAGTGCCTCGCAGACGTCAAGCCGCCTGCTATCTTTGTATCTGTCGATGATTTCTGTGTTATTTGTTAAGACTTCTCTGGTGATGGTCTGGTTGTGGGAAGAGATTATATGTTCCTTAATGGAGCCCTGTTGCTTATGCATTGGTACAATGCAACAAGCAATGCATAACAATGCATAAGCAACAGGGCTCCATTAAGGAACATATAATCTCTTCCCACAACCAGACCATCACCAGAGAAGTCTTAACAAACAACACAGAAATCATCGATAGATACAGCGATAGCAGGCGGCTTGACATCTGCTAGGCACTATACATCAAGAAGTCAACACCAGCAATCAACAGCCAATTAATGCACAACTATATTCTATCCACTTCAAGACTCTGCACCAATATAGAAGCATCAAGAGGAAGCATAGGCCAATTGGCCCTTTGCAGTTAGTTCCATTCTTCCCTTTCACTTATCCAATTTATACCCCTTGAACCGTGTTCTGTCCTGTGTTGGTCAAAAGTTTGTTCACCTCATCCAAAACTGTTTCAACATATCACCTCACCCAAATGCGTGTATATAAGACAAGCTGTTTTGCGTTAGAATTAGTAAAACTCTGTTAAGTGTTTTCACGTTACAAGTGTTGTGTGTGTAAACTAAAGTCTTTGAAAATTAAATACGTTATTACAAAACACGTTCAAGCATCGCGTCAGACTAAAAATAAAAAAGAATTTTGGAGAATTGATTTTTCAATTACCATCGACAGTAAAAAGAAACAAGAAATATTGAGAAAATTCGTGTTACAATTATTAATCTTTCTTTTTGTTCATATTTAACAACATATGATAAAAGAAAGACTGCTACCAAAATATACTAGTAATTGTGTAAATGTATGAATATATATTAACATGTGTACCCACTCGCTTACCAAGAGTATCAAACACACAAACAAACACACGCACACACACACACACACACACACACACACACACACACGCACACACACACACACACACACACACACACACACGCACACACACACACACACAGAACACGAGGTGGATATCAGCCGCCGGGTTGGACCTTACAATTGTACCAAGAATAGACCTGTTCTGGTGCAATTCTCCAATGAGGAGGCTGTGGAGTACAGAATGGGGACCAAGCATTTACTCAGAGGAAGTGAAACCCATTACAATGTGTTTATAGAGAGGTTTATGACGAAAGATGAGCAAATAGCCCACAAGAATAGATGGCAACAACAACACCGAACTAGCCTCTCAGGTAGTCTCACCTCTCAGGTCACATCCCAGGTCACCTCCCAGGCCACCTCCCAGGTCACCTCCCAGGTCGCATCCTCCCCAACTCAGCCCTCCTATACCTCCCCCCTGCCTCAGCCTCCCAAAACCCCCCTGTCCCTTCCACATTTGCACCTCCCCAACGATTCCCCTGCCCCTGCTACATCACACCTGTCAACGACCCCAGTGGGTCAAGCCATGCCCTCCCCAAACCCACCTTCCCATCCCCCCTCCCCAACTACCCCTTCCTACTCCCCTGCCCCTTCTACCCCATTGACTTCAATTCCATCTACTCCATCCCAGCTTCCACTGCACCCCTCTTCCACTCACCCCCAAACCCCACCCAACCCTCACCCCTCCTATGCACCTCCAGCCCACATTTAACCCCCTCACCTTGTGACCCCCTAACACCTTCCCCCATCTCCCTCTTCCCCTCTTCTACCCCAAAACCCCCACCTACCCCCGATTCCCCCCTAACTAATATACCCTCTCTTCCACTCCCAGCACCCATGCTCCATTCTCATCTCAGCCCTCCGCCCTCAGTATCCCTCTCCCCCCCAACCTCTCAACCTCTATCTGACTCTCAGTCTCACTCTATTTCTCAACCCCCCAATGCTATTCAGACCCCTAACTTTCGGACCCATTATGCCCTTCCTACCCCCCTAAATGCCCAGACCCCATTCGCCTACCAGGCACTCCCAGGCACCCCCCACTCACCCCCACAGCCCCCTCTTGCCCCCCAGACACCCCCCAGTTTCCCCCAGACCCCTGGTGAAAGGGGGAACTCTGACACCCGAGTTTCCAAGAAGAGTCTCAAGGTTTGGTACACCAATGCTGATGGGGTAGCCAATAAAGCAGAAGAGATAAAAGAAAGAGTTAGTGAGGCAGACCCAGACATAGTGGCAATAGTGGAAACTAAAATAAATGGCATGATCTCGGATGCAATCTTTCCAGAGGGGTACCAGGTGATAAGAAAAGAAAGGACACAGAGACAGGGAGGAGGAGTGGCACTACTAATAAAGCGGAAATGGAAGTTTGATGAGCTGGAAAATCCGGGTACCAATGAAAGCACGAGCTTCATACATGGAACTTTGACAGTGGATGGGAAGAAGATTGTAATCTTGATACTCTACAATCCCCCACCAAACAGTAGAAGGCCCAGGCAGGAGTACGAGGACAGCAACAAGACATGTATGGATGAACTGCAGAGGGCAGCAACTTTAGCGCATAGAATGAGAGCGAAGCTGCTGGTCATGGGGGACCTAAATCACGGAGAGATAGATTGGGAAACGAGGAATCCCCATGGCGGGGAGGAGACCTGGGGAGCGAAGCTGGTAGACGTTATTGACAGGAATTTCCTAACACAGCATGTGAAAGAAGATACTAGGGAAAGAGGAGGGGATACGCCCAGCCTATTAGATCTCATTTTCACTCAGAATGTAGAAGACATCGAGCAGTTGGAACATGAAATACCACTAGGAGCTAGTGACCATTGTGTCCTAGTCTTTGACTACATGATGGAGCTTAAAATTGTGACCAAAGGACAAGAGGTCCGGGAAAGGAGACTTGATTACAGAAAAGGGAACTACAGAAGGATAAGGGACTACCTGGGAGAAGTGCAGTGGGAAGAAGAACTTAGAGGAAAAACAGTGCAAGGTATGATGAACCAAGTCATATTGAAATGCAAGGAGGCTGAAGAGAGATTTATTCCAACAATAAAGGAAAAAAGCAGGAGGGAATATAATAACCCATGGTTTAATAGACAGTGTCAGGAAGCAAAGGTGAGAAGCAGGAGGGAGTGGAGGAAGTACAGAAGACAAAGGACAGAGGACAACAGGATTAGATGTAACAGAGCTAGGAATGATTACAGTAACATAAGACGAGTGTCGGAAAGAAATTTTGAGAATGATATTGCAGTCAAAGCGAAAAAGCAACCAAAATTACTACATAGCCATATAAGAAGGAAGATGTCGATAAATGACCAAGTGACAAGACTGAGGAAAACAGAAGGGGCATATACAGAAAGCGACAAGGAAATCTGCGAGGTACTGAATGCAAAATTCCATGGAGTGTTCACAACCGAGCCTGAGCAGCTTCCATTGTTAGAAGAGATTACCCAAGATGAAAGACTATCAGATATAGAGGTGACAGCAGAGGATGTAATGAAACAGTTGACAACACTGGATGCAAATAAAGCTGTTGGACCAGACAAAGTATCACCGTGGATACTTAAAGAGGCAGCGCAGGCTCTCAGCGTGCCTCTGGCAATGATCTTTAATGAGTCACTTATGTCGGGAGAATTGCCCAGTTGCTGGAAGGAGGCAAATGTCGTACCGATTTTCAAAAAAGGTGATAGGGAGGAGGCACTTAACTACAGACCCGTATCACTGACAAGCATCCCCTGCAAAATACTTGAAAGAATAATTAGGCTAAGACTTGTTGAGCACCTGGAGAGCATTGGGTTTGTAAACAAGCACCAACATGGGTTCTGGACAGGGAAATCATGCCTAACAAACCTTTTAGAATTCTATGATAAAGTAACAAGGATAAGGCAGGACAGAGAAGGCTGGGCAGACTGCATATTTCTTGACTGCCAAAAGGCCTTTGATACGGTACCCCACATGAGACTGCTATACAAACTTGAGAGGCAGGCAGGAGTAAGCGGAAAGGCCCTAGTATGGGTGAAGAACTACCTAACAGGAAGGAGCCAGAGGGTAATGGTAAGGGGCGAAAAGTCGGACTGGCGAACAGTAACAAGTGGAGTACCTCAAGGATCGGTGCTGAGACCAATCCTCTTTCTAATTTACGTAAATGATATGTTTACAGGAGTGGAATCATACATGTCAATGTTTGCGGATGACGCAAAATTAATGAGGAGAGTTATGACAGACGAGGATTGTAGGATCCTCCAAGAGGACTTAAACAGGCTGCAAAGATGGTCAGGGAAATGGCTACTGGAGTTTAACACCAGTAAATGTAAAGCTATGGAAATGGGATCAGGTGACAGGAGACCAAAGGGACAGTACACAATGAAGGGGAACAGCCTACCTGTAACGATTCGAGAAAGAGACCTGGGAGTGGATGTGACACCTAATCTAACTCCTGAGGCACATATAAATAGGATAACGACAGCAGCGTACTCTACACTGGCGAAAATTAGAACTTCATTCAGAAACCTAAATGAGGAGGCTTTTAGGGCGCTTTACACTGCCTACGTGAGACCCGTCTTAGAGTATGCCACGCCATCATGGAGCCCCCACCTGAAGAAACACATAAAGAAACTGGAGAAGGTTCAGAGGTTTGTGACGAGGCTTGTCCCAGAGTTACGAGGGATGGGATATGAAGAGCGGCTGAAGGAACTGAACCTTACGACACTAGAGAAAAGGGAGAGAGGAGATATGATAGGGACATATAAAATACTCAGGGGAATTGACAAAGTGGAAATAGATGAAATGTTCACACGTAATAATAACAGAACGAGAGGACATGGGTGGAAACTGGAAACTCAGATGAGTCACAGAGATGTTAGGAAGTTTTCTTTTAGCGTGAGAGTAGTGGAAAAATGGAATGCACTTGGGGAACAGGTTGTGGAAGCAAATACTATTCATACTTTTAAAACTAGGTATGATAGGGAAATGGGACAGGAGTCATTGCTGTAAACAACCGATAGCTAGAAAGGCGGGATCCAAGAGTCAATGCTCGATCCTGCAAGCACAAATAGGTGAGTACACACACACACACACACACACACACACACACACACACACACACACACACACACACACACACACACACACACAAACAAGGAAGTACCTAAGCAATAGGAAGGGGTGAGGGGTGAGACCTCTGATTGCCGTGAAGTCACCAGTGGAGTCCCAAAGGGCTCGTACTCGGTCCTATCTTGTTTCTGATATATGTAAATGATCTCCAGGAGGGTATCGATTCATTTCTGTCAATGTTTGCGGACAATGCTAAAATTATGAGAAGGATTAAAACAGAAGAGGACTGTTTGAGGCTTCAAGAAGACCTAGACAAGCTGAAGGAATGGTCGAACAAATGGTTTTTAGAGTTATTCCAACCAAATGTAATGTAATGAAGATAGGTGTAGGGAGCAGGAGGCTAGATACAAAGGTATCGTCTGGGAGAGGAAATTCTTCAGGAGTCAGAAAAAGAAAAAGACTTGGGGGTTGATATCACGCCAGACCTGTCTCCTGCAGCACATATCAAGAGGATAACATCAGCGGCATATGCCAGGCTGGCCAACATACGAACAGCATTCAGAAACTTGTGTAAAGAATCCTTCAGAATTTTGTATACCACATATGTCAGGCCAATCCTGAAGTATGCAGCCCCAGCATGGAGTCCATATCTAGTCAAGGATAAGACTAAACTGGAAAAGGTTCAAAGGTTTGCCACCAGACTAGTACCCGAGCTGAGAGGTATGAGCTACGGGGAGAGACTACAGGAATTAAACCTCACTTCGCTGGAAGACAGAAAAGTTAGGGGGGACATGATCACCACATTCAAGATTCTGAAGGGAATTGATAGGGTAGATAAAGACAGGCTATTTAACACAAGGGGCACACGCACTAGGGGACACAGGTGGAAACTGAGCGCCCAAATGAGCCACAGAGATATTAGAAAGAACTTTTTTAGTGTCAGAATGGTTGACAAATGGAATGCATTAGGAAGTGATGTGGTGGAGGCTGACTCCATACACAGTTTCAAGTGTAGATATGATAGAGCCCAATAGGCTCAGGAATCTGTACACCTGTTGATTGACGGTTGAGAGGCGGGACCAAAGAGCCAGAGCTCAAACCCCGAAAACACAACTAGGTGAGTACACACACACACACACATTTATACCAACAGTAAAAGGAAAAATAACAAGGAATATAATAACCCATTGTTTAATAGACAGTGTCAGGAAGCAAAAATGGCCAGCAGGCGGGAGTGGAGGAAATACAGAAGACAAAGGGCAGAGGACAACAGGATACAGATACAACAGAGCTAGGAACGATTACATTAACATAAGGCGAACATCGGAAAGCGACTATGAGAACGATATTGAAATCAAAGCGAAAAAACAACCAAAGTTACTACACAGTCATATAAGAAGAAAAATGTCGGTGAACGACCAAGTGACACGACTAAGGAAGACAGAGGGGGCATATACTGAAAGTGACAAGGAAATCTGCGAGGCACTGAATGCCAGTTTCCATGGAGTGTTCACAACCGAGCCTGAGCAGCTCCCATTGTTGGAAGGGGTTACCCTAGATAAAAGACTATCAGATATAGAGGTGACAGCGAGGAGGTAATGAAACAGTTGACAACTCTAGATGCAACTAAAGCAGTTGGACCAGACAAAGTATCACCGTGGATACTAAAAGAAGCAGCGCAGGCCCTCAGCGTGCCTCTGGCAATGATCTTTAATGAGTCACTTATGTCGGGAAAATTGCCCACTTGCTGGAAGAAGGCAAATGTGCCGATTTTCAAGAAAGGTGATAGGGAGGAGGCACTTAACTATAGACCTGTATCACTCTCAAGCATCCCCTGTAAAATACTGGAAAGAATAATTAGGCTACGACTGGTTGCACACCTGGAGAACATTAGGTTTGTGAACAAACATCAACATGGGTTCTGGACAGGGAAATCGTGCCTAACAAACCTTCTGGAATTCTATGATAAAATAACGAGGATAATACAAGACAAAGATGGTTGGGTAGACTGCATATTTCTGGTCTGCCAAAAAGCCTTTGATACAGTACCGCACATGAGACTGCTGTTCAAGCTCGAGAGGCAGGCGGGGGTGGGGGAAAGGTCCTAGCATGGATAAGGAACTACCTAACAGGTAGGAGCCAAAGAGTTACGGTAAGGGGCGAGAAGTCGGACTGGCGAGCAGTAACAAGTGGAGTACCACAAGGATCGGTATTGGGACCAATTCTATTTCTTGTATATGTTAACGACATGTTTACAGGCGTAGAGTCCTACATGTCGATGTTTGCGGATGACGCAAAGTTGACGAGAAGAGTTGTGACAGATGAGGATTGCAGGATCCTCCAAGAGGACCTGAACAGGTTGCAGAGATGGTCAGAGAAATGACTACTGGAATTCAACACTAGCAAATGTAAAGTTATGGAAATGGGACTAGGAGATAGGAGACCAAAGGGACAGTACACAATGAAGGGGAACAGCCTACCTGTGACGACGCGTTAAAGAGACCTGGGTGTGGACGTAACACCTAATCTATCTCCTGAGGCACATATAAATAGGATAACGACAGCAGCGTACTCTACACTGGCAAAAGTTAGAACATCATTCAGAAACCTAAGTAAGGAGGCATTAAGGGCGCTTTACACTGCGTACGTGAGACCAGTCCTAGAGTATGCCGCCTCATCATGGAGTCCCCATCTGAAGAAGCATATAATGAATCTGGAAAAGGTTCAGAGGTTTGCAACGAGACTCGTCCCAGAGCTACGAGCGATGGGGTATTTGGAGCGCCTGAGGGAACTGTGCCTCACGACACTAGAAAGAAGAAGGGAGAGGGGGGACATGATAGGAACGTATAAAATACTCAGAGGGATTGACAGAGTGGACATAGACGAAATGTTCACATGGAATCGTAACAGAACGAGGGGACATGGATGGAAGCTTGAAACTCAGATGAGTCACAGAGATGTTAGGAAGTTTTCTTTTAGCTTGAGAGTAGTGGGAAAATGGAATGCACTTCAGGAACAGGTTGTGGAAGCAAATACTATTCATAATTTTAAAACCAGGTATGAGAGGGAAATGGGACAGGAGTCATTGCTGTAAACAACCGATGCTCGAAAGGCGGGATCCAAGAGTCAATGCTCGATCCTGCAGACACAACTAGGTGAGTACACACACACACACACACAAGGGTAAATCTTGCCTTACAGGCTTAATAGAATTCTACGACCAGGTGACAAAGATTAAGCAAGAAAGAGAGGGCTGGGCGGACTGCATTTTCTTGGATTGTCGGAAAGCCTTTGACACAGTTCCGCATAAGTGGCTGGTACATAAGCTGGAGAGACAGGCAGGTGTAGCTGGTAAGGTGCTCCAGTGGATAAGGGAGTACCTACGCAATAGGAAGCAGAGAGTTACGGTGAGGGGTGAGACCTCCGATTGGCGTGAAGTCACCAGTAGAGTCCCACAAGGCTCTGTACTCGGTTCTATCTTGTTTCTGATATATGTAAATGATCTCCCGGAGGGTATAGTTTCATTTCTCTAAATGTTTGCGGATGATGCCAAAATTATGAGAAAGATTAAGACAGAAGAAAACTGTTTGAGGCTTCAAGAAGACCTAGATAAGCTGAAGGAATGGTCGAATAAATGGTTGTTAGAATTCATCCCAACCAAATGTAATGTAATGAAGATAGGTGTAGGGAGCAAGAGGCCAGATAAAAAGTATCATCTGGGAGAGGAAATTCTTCAGGAGTCAGAGAAAGAAATAGACCTGAGGTTGATATCACGCCAGACCTGTCTCTTGCAGCACATATCAAGAGGATAACATCAGCGGCATATGCCAGGCTGGCCAACATAAGAACGGCATTCAGAAACTTGTATAAAGAATCCTTCAGAACTTTGTATACCACATATGTCAGGCCAATCCTGGAGTATGCAGCCCCAGCATGGAGTCCATATCTAGTCAAGGATAAGACTAAACTGGATAAGGTTCAAAGGTTTGCCACCAGACTAATACCCGAGCTGAGAGGTATGAGCTACGAGGAGAGACTACGGGAATTAAACCTCACTTCGCTGGAAGACAGAAGAGTTAGGGGGGACATGATCACCTCATTCAAGATTTTGAAGGGAATTGATAGGGTAGATAAAGACAGGCTATTTAACACAATGGGCACACGCACAAGGGGACACAGGTGGAAACTGAGTGTCCAAATGTGCCACAGAGATATTAGAAAGAACTTTTTTAGTGTCAGAGTGGTTGACAAATGGAATGCATTAGGAAGTAATGTGGTGGAGTCGGACTCCATATACAGTTTCAATTGTAGATATGATAGAGCCCAATAGGCTCAGGAATCTGTACAACTGTTGATTGACGGTTGAGAGGCGGGACCAAAGAGCCAGAGCTCAACCCCCGCAAACACAACTAGGTGAGTACACACACACGTGCATCAGATTCTTTACTTACAATATTTATGATTTACCAATTTATGTTACTACCTAGATTATCTTAAAATTTGTCAATCTGTTTCATAAGTTGATAACTTTGTTAATTATCACTTAATCATTAATTTACTTATGTAAAACATTTCACATTAATATCAGCTACTATGGTATTGTTTGTGCTACAATTTTCTAGCATTGTTAATACTCTCAAGCAATAAGTACATCTGCGTCTCTAGACAATATTTGTCGTTTCCCGTTGTTTATATTGCGGTAGTGGACCCCATACCCATCCTGTGGGTGGTAGTGGGCCCGATACCCATCCTGTGGGTGGTAGTGGACCCCATACCCATCTTTTAAGCAGTAGTGGACACCATATCCAGCCTGTAGGCAGTAGTGAACTACAGTCCCATCCTGTAGTTGGTAGTTGACTCAAAACCCATCATGTAGGCAGCGGTGGACCCCATACCTACCCTAAATGTGGTAGTGGACCCCATACCTATCCTGTGGATGATAGTGGTCCCCATACCCATCCTGTGGGTGGTATGGGATTTCATACTCATCCTGTGGGTGGTATTGGATTTTATACTCATCCAGTGGGTGGTATTGGATTTCATACTCATCTTGTGGGCGATAGTGGACCCTATATCCATCCTGTGGATGGTAGTGGATCCAATACCCATTCTGTAAAAATTGAATTTTCATAGATTTCAATTTATTTTCATTTTGATTTAATTATTTTCTGTGACATTGCGTTGGAATTTAGCTGTGTTGTTTACCATACTGTTCATTTCATGACTATAAGTATAGATGCCACACCTGTGATAGGTAAAAACATTCTTTTTTTTTAGAAACTTTAAGAAACTGCCATCTGTTGCACGTAAGAACAACACGCTAAACTAAATATGTTACGATTTCATTTCAATGTTTCAGATTGCATTGACAAATTGATTTTTCATAGATTTCAATTGATTTCCATTTTTATTTACCTATTTTGGGTAACATTATGTTAGAATTAAGCTGTGTTGTTAACCATGCCATTCATTTCATGAGTATATGTATAGATGCCACACCTGTGACAGGTAAAAACATGTTTTTTTCTATAAACAGGACCATCTGTTGCACGTAAAAGCAGCACATGCTATACTAAATATGTTACAATTCCTTTTCAATGTTTCCAATTTCCTTGATAAATTGAATTTTCACAGATTTCAATTTATTTTTATTTTTATTTAATTATTTTGTGTGACATTGCTTTGGAATTGAGCTGTATTATTTACCATACCAATCATTTCATGAATATAGCCTATTTTCTTATTTTTTCATTTTTTTTCATTTCGTTTTTTAAACGTTTTTCTTATATTTCAGTGATGGGAACATCAGATCATTTGGTGTTCCCAATTATCTGATGGGAACGTTAACTTATTTGATAATTCATTGGACAAGGGAGTGGGGAATGGTTGGGAGGACGAGGGGACGTGGGAGTTGGGAGGGGACAGGGGAATGGAGTGGTGGAGAGGACAAGGGGACAGGGGAGTGGGGAATGGTGGGGGAATACAGCGGGACGGGAAAGGGGGTAATGCTAGGAAGGACGAGGAGACGGGGAAGTAGGAGATGGTGGGGAGGACAAATGAACGGTGGAATGGGGAATGGTTAGGAGGATGAGGGGACGGTAGAGTGGGGGATAGAGAGGAGAGCAAAAGGACGGGGGAGGGCGGGAATGGTGTGGAGGACAAGGGGATTGGGGAGTGGGGATTGGTTGAGAGGACAAGGGGACAGAGGAGTGAGGAATGGTTCAGCAGGACGAGGGGACGGGGGAAAGGGTAATGGTGGGGAGGACTGGGAGACCGGGGAAGGTTGCTGAGTCACAGCAATGCGTTGCCGGGTACAGTTAGTATATAAATAAAAAAATAAAAATAAAAAGTAATCTGTATGAAATAGTTTTAATCCCTTTATTTGATATTCAGCTAATAGTTCTCTGTTTTTTACATTCATCCATGTTTCGGTAAGTGCAATAATAATATATATATTTTCTGTACAGACAAGAGCATTTAAATTGTTTATTTTTTCCAAGACTCTTACTTTTCGTGTCATATACCTAAAGTGTATTGTTATTTTGAAGCCTTTCTCATTCCCAGTCCATTTTGCCAATTTTTCCCCACAACACATACTTTGATTGCCTCCTTTTCCCATATATATTCTATCAACTAACAGTTTATCTACTAACAGCTATCTACTTTTATCGTTTATTTACGATAATGATGTACTAACTGTTTAAACCCAAACAAACCTTTCCAACCACAGATTCCAACGAGTTGGCAACAGCAACAACCCCAGCTCTGGACAGATGCACTCCATCCCGAGCATACATGTCATTCCATCCATAGAAATGTTCCCAGTTATCAATGAATGATATTGCATTTGATTTACAATATGTGTCCCGTCGGCAATTAACATTAAGTGACCTCGACAAACATTCATTTCCAACTCCATTTATTGGAAGAATACCACATTTGATCGGGATTCCTCCCTTGCTCCTATTTCTATTACTATCCTAAATCTGTGCATCAGTTTAGGATGGGTCCTTAACTATGCAGAACTGGTACACAGTGAGGCTAGTCCCTAAACTATATGTGATGGATACACAACAAGGCCGGTCCCTAAGCTATATTGAAAGGTTTCACAAACTGTCAGGGATGGGTACATTAAGTGGCTGGGACCTATGTGGAATGAGTACAAAGAAAGGTTGGTGGAACACAAAGTTTTTTACATGGGAGCAGTGAAGAAGAAGTATATACCCAAAAGAGACAACATTTTACTGGGAAATGACATGCTGGAAAAGAAAGAAATGTTAACTACTAATAAAAAAAGAATTTGATATCATTTGTGTAAGCCGAAGAAAAATATGCTTTAGAGACATGTAAAAGTTCTCATACAGCATAGGACTAATTGTTTGATAAATTAATTTGATGAGAGGGAAGCAGAGACCACCCTCATGCACAATGTTCAAGAAGAAAATCCTAGTGTTATCTCCTCCTGGTGCTTCATACTTAACGCAGAGGGTCATTCACACATAAACACCCACAAACATAACACACAATAAACGCATTTACACAACACATGTGTATGACACAGAAATAAGTCAGCAGTTTCTAGTACCTGCACACAAATCTGAATTTCAATATACCATAATAATCACAAGTTAATATATATTTTTGAGATAAAAATGTTGTACAGGAGTCAATCCATTTGACGACCGTCAGTGGGAAAGACAGGATATAAAATCTCAAGTTCAATACTGAAGGTGCAACATACCATAGTCATTATTGGCAGATATTATGTCTCTCGGCAGAAGCTGGTGAGCGAGCCGGGTGTGTCCTTCTTGTATCACGCTCCTCCATGTTGACTCAGGAGAGAGCCCCCCTGTTACCAGAGAAAACAGTATTACATGTGATAATACAGGGAAAATAATTTTATGATAAAACACATGAAGGCAATATTATTATTAGACTTAATGTCAACATATCCTAATTAAACCTCGTGTCACCATTTATTAATTTTCGTCATTTGAAACATCGTAATATTGTTCCTCACCTCTTAAATATTTCCTTCTTGCTTTTCCTCTCACTACTTCTCCTTCACATATGTTTTATTCAAATTATTCCTTGAAGATTTATATTCTACAGCATGTTCCTTGTAGAGATGTCTACTACCTCTAGTTCTCCAGAGGTTTGTGTTCTACTTGTTCCTTGTAGAGATGTCTCCTACCTCTAGTTCCCCGTAGATTTGTGTTCTACATGTTCCTTGTAGAGATGTCTCCTACCTCTAGTTCCCCATAGGTTTGTGTTCTACAACATCTTCCTTGTGGAGATGCTTCCTACGTCTGGAGGAGGCATGGTCGACGAATGGGCCGCGGGGACGCTAAGCCCCGAAACCACTTCAAGGTAAACCAACCACCTTAAGGTAACCCCATAGGCTTGATACAACATCTACCATTAGGAGATGTTTCGTACATCTGGTTCCCCATAGGCTTGTGTTCTACAGCATGTTCCATGTAGAGATGTCTCCTACCTCTCAGTCTTCATACCTCTGTTCCTGAATTACTGTTTTTCAGTTTTGTATTTCAACATCTTTCTCAATACTTTTCACACTTCAACCCCCTCCCCGCTGAGCTCGTTGTCGCCGTGTGGGGACTTAGTGGACGGCTGCCGGAGTGTGATGCTCCTTGGAACAGTCCTCTGTCCTTTTCTAGCCTTGTGCTCCTGCTGCCGTCCTCTCCAATTCTGCTGGGCATCTTTTCCTTTTCCTTCTGTTTCGTTTTTCTCCCCCCTCTTCTCCTATCTGCTTGCCGTTTCCTGCCGACCTTTTGCTCGTTCTGGTTCTTCCCTTGGACTTCTTCTATTTTGACGCCCGGGTGCTTGAGGAGGCATACTCTTGCACCCGTAGAACTGTAGTACCCGACGTCGAGAGCGAGGGGAACCTTTTATTGTCAATCCCCCTTTCGTCACTGAACCCGTTCTCGACGGACTGTCGGTTTCTTAAGGTGGCGTTTGTGGGGCGTATACTCACGACGCACCCCTAGGAGGCCCCAACAAGATCGGCGATAGCTTCTTGTTGGGTGTCCTGCCTCTAATTGTGGCTCCATGGTGGGTGTGGGGGCACATTCGTGAATGAATTCTTCTTTTCGTCATGATGATAACCCCTGTTTCGGCTGCTTCTGGTGTACCTTCTCAGGCTCGTGGGGTGGGCGACCAAACCCCCGAGTCGGTCTGTATTGGAAGACCGGGCTCTGTAGCCTCCGCTGCATTGGGCCCCGACCTTGCTCCTCCTTTGGCCTCTCTGACTCCTTCCCCTGGCTCCCCTCCCTCCTCTGTGGTTGGGTCGAGCCCCAAGCCCCCAGTGGTGACTACCTCGTCCCCTGGCGCGGCTCCTTCTCTAGTTGTGACTACTGCGCCTTTTAACCCCTCTCTCTCTGGGGGTTCTCACCGCCGTCCTCGTCACGGCCGCCCTCGCTCGATTCCTTTCAGTTCTGCTACCTATCAAGCCTTGTTTGGTCCCACGTCGTGGGCCAAATATTTTGATCTCCTCCCTCTTGATTCTGCGCCTCCTGACGATTTCTCCCTCCATCGACATCTCGTTGATTCCGTGGATGCCTCCATTACTTTCAACCCCACTCGTCTCGGTACACGTGTCGTTGCTGCTCCTTCTCAGGATGCTGCTTCCCGCTTGGCTGCCTTATCCTGCCTTGGCGAGACCCCTGTTCGGGTCTCGAAGAACGCTCAGTTGAATGCCAGTGTTGGCACTATTTTGCTCCCGCCCCATGTTGTGACCGGTGTTCGGGACCTGCGCGACTGCCACGACGATATTCGACATATCCTTGCTGCCCAGGGCCATTCTATTCTTCAGGTGGACACGTTTACTCGTCCCCCTCGTGGTAGTCGCCGTCAACCCCTCCGGGTTGTGAAGATTACCTTTGATGGTAGGACCCTTCCACCCTCTGTCATTCTTGCTGGTGCCAGGTGCTCTGTCCAGGAGTACATTCATTCTCCTCAGCTCTGCAACAAGTGCTGGAGGTTTGGGCATGGTGCCCTCCGCTGCTCCGGGACTGTCTCTCTCTGTCCTTTGTGTGGTGGTGAAGGTCACTCTAAGTCGGAGTGCACTTCTCCCCAGGCTCGTTGCCTCAACTGCGGTGAGGCCCATCCTACCTTCTCCCGTGCGTGTGTCCATTACAAGCTTGAGGCAGCCGTCCTCTACTTAAAGCACCGGGAGCGTTTATCTTTTCCTGAGGCGAGACGCCAGGTTCGCCGGCTCCCGCCTTATGCTAATATCTCTTATGCTCGCGTGTTGCGCTCTTCCTCTCCTCGTCCTTCCCGCCTTCCTCAGACTCACAACCGTTTCCGGGCCTTGGACCCTGGTGCGCCCACTGCCCCCTCCTCTGTTCCTTTGGGTTCTCTCCCGAAGGATCCTCCTCCTGGTCCTCTGTCCGGGGTTCCCCTTACTTCTACCCGGTCTGTCGTGTCTCCTGTGTCTTCTTCCTCGTCCCCCTCCGATCCTCCTTCCCATCCTCTTCCTCCATCTATCAGCTCTCCCCACCGCCTGTCGGTGCGGGCGGATGTCCATCGCTCTCCTAGCAGCCGTCGTGTGTGCTCTCGTTCAGCTTCTCCTGTTGAGACACTGGAATCCGTTGCCCGGTACGTAGTTGCTGGGACACCGGTCTCTTTAAGTCAGAAGCGTAAGCCTGGCTCCTCTCCTTCCTCTTCCCCGGCGGGTAAGAAGGCTTCGCTTTCTTCCTCAGCTCCTACGTCTGGTTCTGTTGCTCCTTCCCCTCCCGTTTCAGTGATTGCGCCCCCTGTTCCTGCTATGGAGGTTTCTTTGGCCCCTGCTTCCCTTTCGGTTGCTGCTCTTGCTGGGGTGCGCTCCCCTCTTTCTACTCCCCCTCTTCCTGCTGCTGTCCTTGACTGCTCCTCTCCGTTGTCTCCTCCTCTTCCTCCTCCTCCTCCTCCGGACCCCGCCCGCCCACCTCTGATCTGTTCTCCCGTTTCCTTCCCTCCGTCTTTGCTCAGTTTACCCATGCCCCCTAACCCTTACTTTGCTGACCCTGATCCCGACCCTGATATTCTTTAACGTGCTCTGTTGCTCTTTCGCCTTGGTTTCTTCCTTGTTCTCTGGTTTTGTCCTTTCTCTTCTCATCGTTGTCCATTCTTCAATGGAACGTTCGAGGTTATTACGCCAATTTCCTCGAACTCCAACTTCTGATTTCGCGGTTTTCGCCCCTTTGTGTCTGTCTCCAGGAGCCAATGCTTGGTGCTCGTCCTGGTCGTTTTCGTGGCTATTCCTTTCTCTCCCCCCCCCCAGCCATTGCTGGGGCTTCTAATTCTTCTGCTCTCTTGATTCGTGCTGATGTTCCCTTTGTTCCTTTACTTTTTCTTTCGCCTCTCCACTGTTCTGCTGCTCGTATCTTTGTGGGGAAATGGTACACAGTTTGTTCCATTTATCTCCCCCCGAGTGTCCCGCTCTCTCTTCCTGATTTGAAACACCTCCTAGACTCCTTGCCGGAGCCTGTGCTCCTGCTGGGTGACTTCAATTGTCGTCATTCCCTTTGGGGTGACGTTCTGACGAATACCCGGGGTCGCCTCCTTGAGCCGTTTCTCCTCTCTTCTTCCCTGTCTCTTCTGAATTCTGGTGAGCCCACTCATTTGGACTCTCGGACTCGCACCCTTTCTTGTCTTGATCTTTCTCTCTGCTCTTCTTCTCTTTACTTAGATTTCACGTGGCAGGTTCTTGATGACCTCCATGGAAGTGATCATTTCCCCATCCTTGTTTCCTTTTTCTCTTTTCGCCCTTCCCTCTCTTTCCCTAGGTGGCAGTTTGCTAAGGAAGACTGGACCCTATTTACCCTCAGTGCTGCTCTCTCTGACCTCTCCCTTCTGCCTCTCTCTCGCGCTCTCCTCCTTTTTCATGACACTGTCTTCAACGCTGCCCTCCGTTCTATTCCTCGCTCTTCCTCTCGGGGTCCGCGGAAGTGCCTTCCCTGGTGGAATGCGGACTGTGCTCGGGCTGTCCGCTGTAAGCGTGCAGCCTGGAAGAGGCACCGCCGTAGGCAGACGACCGATTCTTTTCTTTTCTTTCGGAAAGCGAGTGCGGTGGCCTGTAGGGCCATCCGTACGGCTAAACGAGAATGTTGGGCATCTTATGTCTCAACAATTACGTCCGAAACCCCTCTGGCCCAGATCTGGAAGCGTATCCGCAAGATAGCGGGTAAGTTCGTTCCCGATGTTTCACCGGTCCTTCACCTCCATGATACTCTTGTGGCGGACCCGTTGCAGGTCGCTTCCGAACTGGGTTCCCACTTTTCTTCTGTTAGCTCTGGTCTTCATCTTCCCCAATCTTTCCTTCTTCGTAAACCTGTCCTTGAGTCTCGTCCTTTAGATTTCTGCACTCATCTTCAGCTTCCCTATAATGATCCCTTCTCTCTCTCTGAACTTCGTTCTGCCCTAGCCCTCTGCGGTTCTACGGCGGCGGGCTCCGATGGTATTCATTATGAGATGCTTCGCCATCTCCCTCCGAGCACGTCTCAGTATTTACTGAGTCTGTATAATCGGATCTGGGAGTCGTCGTCAGTCCCTGAGGACTGGCTCGATGCCGTTGTCCTCCCTGTTCGCAAACCGGGGTCTCTGGGTACTTCCCCTAAGGACTTTCGCCCTATTGCTCTCACAAGTTGTGTCTGCAAACTCTTTGAACGTATGGTTAACGTTCGTCTGATGTGGTTCCTGGAACACCATCACCTCCTCTCCCCTTCTCAATTTGGTTTCCGCAAGTGCCGCAGCACGACAGATGTCCTGGGGAACTTGGAGGTCTATATTCGTACTGCTTTTGCTGCGAAGACCTCCGTTGTTGCCGTCCTTTTTGACCTGGAAAAGGCTTACGACACCACTTGGCGTTATCATATCCTATCTCAACTTCATTCTTTTGGCCTTCGTGGTCATCTCCCTCTCTTTCTCCGCAGCTTCCTCTCTCGTCGTTCCTTTCGGGTGCGCCTTGGTACCGCTCTCTCTCCCTCTTTTCAGCAATACGAAGGTGTGCCCCAGGGTAGTGTTCTGAGCACTACTCTTTTTCTGGTTGCCCTCAATAGTCTTCTTTCCTCTCTTCCTTCTGGTGTCTTCTCCGCTCTCTATGTCGATGATCTTACCCTTTGTTGTCAGGGTGATGATTCGCCTCTCCTTCAACGCCGGCTTCAACTTGCAATTGACGCCGTGTCGTCTTGGGCCACAGATCATGGCTTCAAGTTCTCTACTTCTGAGACTTGTGCCATGACTTTTACGCGGAAACGGGTTGTTCTTCGTCCCTCTTTGTCACTTTATGGTCATCCCCTTGAATACAAAGATTCTGCAAAGCTTTTGGGGTTATTCCTTGACACTCGTTTGTCTTGGTCTCCCCATATCTCTTACCTCCGTGTTGAGTGCTCTAAGGCCCTTACCCTCCTTCGGGTCTTGTCCCATACTTCTTGGGGGGCAGATAGGCGCACTCTCCTTGCTTTACATTCCTCTCTCGTCCTGTCTAAGCTCGATTATGGTTGCCCTGCTTACTCGTCTGCTTCTCCTTCTACTCTTCGCCGTCTTGATGCTTTGCACCATACTGGGTTGCGCCTCAGTTCTGGTGCCTTTCATTCGACTCCCATCCTTAGCTTGTATGTTGACACTGGCTTCATGTCTCTCCAGGACCGCCGTGATCGCTACTGTCTTCGCTATCTTGCGCGGTCCTTGCAACATCCTTCCTCTCGCCTCTGTCGTGCTTTAACTTTTACCCCTCCTGCGGTTCCTGTTCCTCTTCACCACCTCCCTCTTTCTGTCCGTTTATCTCGCCTACAGGATTCTCTTTCCGTTCGTATTTCTGATGTTTCTTCTCGTGTTGTTCCTTCTTTGCCCCCATGGAGGGTCCCTCTTCCGCGGTTTTCTACATCCTTGACCCGTATCACTAAAGCTTTTACCCCTCCTACAGTTCTAAAACGCCTTTTCCTCGAGCACTTTTCTTCTCACTCCCGCTCTGTTTCTGTCTTCACCGATGGGTCTAAGTCAGCGGACGGTGTTGGCTACTCTGTTGTTTTTCCTGATCGCACTTATATGTGTCGCTTGCCTCCGGAGACTAGCATCTTTACAGCGGAACTTTATGCTATTCTCTATGCTCTTCGTCTCCTGCTTTCTCGTTGTCAGTCTTCCTTTGTAGTTGTTGTTGACTCTCGTAGTGCCCTCATGGCTCTCGGGTCCTTTAATCCAGTTCATCCAGTAGTTGTCGAGATCCAGCATTGGCTGTTTCTCGTTCACAGTAAATTTAAATCGGTTGAGTTTTGTTGGGTTCCCAGCCATATTGGTGTGTCTTTAAATGAGCGTGCAGATGCTGCCGCCAAGGAAGCTGTCCGCTCTTGTCCCATCTCTCGTAAAGGCATTTATTTCGACTTTTACCCGGTTATCCATTCCTCAGTCCTTACCCGTTGGCAGGCTTCTTGGTTGTCTGTTACTGGTAACAAGCTACGTACTCTTAAATGTTGTGTTTCCTCGTGGCCGTCCTCCTTCCACCGTAACCGGAGGTGGGAAACAGCTCTGGCGAGGTTGCGTATTGGCCATACTCGCTTAACTCATGGTCACTTGATGGAGCGCCGCCCTGCCCCTTATTGTCCTAGTTGCATTGTCCCTCTTACGGTCGTGCATGTCCTTCTTGAATGTCCTGACTTCCATGACTAGCGTGTGTCTTGCTTTCCGACCGCCCCTCGCGGTCACCTGTCCCTCGATAGAATTCTTGGTGACTCGGATACTTTTGATATCGTTCGCCTTATGCGTTTTTGTTCTCGTATTGGCATCCTTGGTGATATTTAGCGCCCTCTGATTATTTTGCGTATTTGATGGTGCTACATAGCCTTCCCGGTTTGGTGCCTTCTTTTGATAATTACTTACTTACTTCACACTTCAATTTTTGTAATCCATTTCTTGCTGGCCTTTCCATCTTCCTCAGTATTCCACTCATTCTTACTCATCAGTATGTCTCTCACCATTTTACCACTTAACCATGACATCTGATATATTTCTTTAATATCTCCCAATCCATGTTTTTCACCTGTCCTTCCTCATTCTCGTTGCCTTTATTCTTCTCTATTATCTCTTAATCTTACTAAGCTTTCAACATTGCTGTACTTATTATCTCCCTAAAGTTAAGGTATCTTTGTTAAAGTATTTCTCTCCTCTCTTGCTCTTCTATCAATGCTTCTTATATACTGCCTAATATATTTGTCTTATCTATTATTACTATGGGGTAAACCTAGCAGGCAGTTATTTGTTTTTATTCTTTGTGAATATTTAATTTGTATTTAATTTACTTGATGTTCTTTAGTTACTTCAATATTAAATTTATGATTCTAAGTGGACTATATGTAAGATTCAGCGTTCCAGAATTTACCTGCACATTGTTGGGCATAAATGTTCGCAGTTATCCCACATTGATGGAGATAAATAAACCATGAATATTTATTTTCTCTTTCATATAAATTATACCACATATGGTGGCTTATATCAAGCTACAGGTAATTAATACTACAAATGTTATAATTTTCTTAGCTGAATGGTTACTATGGCCTGATTAGGCTGTCAATGATTCCTCCAAAATCTGTTAGGATATGGCTACATGTTGTCCACTTGTCATATGGCTCCACTTATTTGATAGTCAACTGATCTGAAGTTGTATTCCATTCGACGCCTTGTAGGCTAGAAATTCTGTTTCGATCTGTTGATTTAAATTGGTATTATTGGAGACCCATGACTGAAGAGGCATATTTGCTCCCAATAATTCTCGATTGGCCTCATGGTATATGTTCAGCAGTTTACTTTCACTGCTAGTTGTTCCTTGCAAATTGGCCTACAAGTTGTTGCTAATTTCAGTTTTACTTGGCCTATTTAGTCCTCTTCAAGTGTGTGTCTAAGGTACTTTGAAGCAGAAACAGCAAAGAAGTAGCACCAATTAAAATTGATGCAAACCTGTTGGTGATGAATTCACTGTTTGAATCATTAGGCTCCTTGATCCATAGAAACTTTGTGCAGTTATGGTATTCTTCCTGGAGACCTACTCTAGGGAATGCCTTACAGATGTCGGCCGTGTATGCATAAGTCCCTATGTGGAACTTTAACATCACGTCGTATAGTCTTTGAGTCAGGCTAGGGCCAGTTTGAAGGCAGTCATTCAATGAAACACTATTCTGCTTGGTCTCTGCACTACAGTTAAATATCATCCTTATTGGTGTAGTAGCTGAATTATTCAATATTGCATGGTGCGGCAGGTAGTGTCCTTCCTTAGGGTCGTCATTAGTTACAACCTCGATAAATTAGTTATCAAGTTGTTGTTGGATTATATCATGGTACAATTTCAAGTTCTCAGGATGTCTATTTAAGCCCATCACCTGTGACCTTAATTGGTTTTATGCCCTGAAATGGTTTACTGGTTGCTGAAGATGATTCAGCTTCCATGCTAACCTTACCCAGTATTGATTGTCCCTGTAAACAACTAATTCTAGGTATTGTTAGTAAGTCCAGTCATCATCTGAACTAGGTTGTTCAGGGACAATGCCTAGAGTTGCTGGATCCAACAATTTATGTACAGGGGGATCAAGCTCCTCCTCGGACATGTATCTGAATTGTAGCGGTGTATTTCACCTAGTTATGTGTGAGAGTATGGTCTCTCAAGATATCCTACAGCTGATTTGAATGGCTCATTGCAGTGCACAGTGCACCTAGTCATGCATAGAGCGCAATCTCTGTTAACCCCTGGATTTAAACTGTCATGCGGGGTGTCCCCAGCATGTCCACATAACCAGGAATACTTTTATAATAAGGAGGCCACCATATGCCCAAGGGTAAATTAGATACAGAGGAATTAAGCATTCATGCCATGGAGTCAGGAAGCACATAGTTTAAGGTGAAAGGCGTGGTAGAGAGGGGACACCAGCGAGAGGACAGATAAGATCTGACCTCTGGGGTCAGCCTCAATCGGCGCAATGGAGAATAACAACTGTGACGTGGTCGTAACGTGTTCATGACGTCACCTCTGCTACCGATCATGTAACGATCAATATCATTGGTTCCGGCACCTTTCCTGCGACACCATTGGTCACTTCTAGACCTTGTGTTTGTGATACCCACGAGGAGCCCTGCAACCGCTGGCAAGGGTATTCATGTGGGGAAGTCTGTACATGGTGGTCGTGTCCTTCTGTGTATTCGGCCAATAGACAGATCATCACCCATTCCTCACTGTCAAGTTAAACTCAGCATCTTTTCGATATACCATCGCTCGCCTGGAATCGCGATAATGACTATATTGTTTATTCTTCTAGAATGACAAATCACCAGAGCGAGACAGACTGGTGTCAGGTAACCCTTGGTGACAAATTGAGATTGTCTGTGAGTGACCTAAAGTGACTTTAGTGCCGCTGCTTAAGTAATCTCTGTGTGACTCTTACCACAGTGCACCGCATGGTACCATATAATCTGCTGCCGCCAGCCGCCACTCAGTCTAGAATGTGAAATCGCCTCAAGCTGCCACTCGCCCTGTCTCATTCTACTATGTGACGTCACCACCTTACTCACCACCAGTGCCATCAAGTGTGTGTGTGTGTCTGTCTGTTAGGCATACAGCACACCCTCCTGCGAGTACCCTCCATGTCAAGTGTGGTTTGTTATGAAAGCCCGTCGTCAATGGTCTTGCTTCGTAACGAGTGAAACCAGCTGTCAGGCCACCTATGAGTTCTTTCATAAATGTGCCTGAGTGAGTGAATAGGAGAGGTCATGTAAGTACAAGATCTTGTGTTTTATTATTGTGTCTGTGCGTTGATCTGAGGAATCAACCACAGTTCTTCCTTCTCATTCCTGACCCAGGTACTGGTGGAGACACCCGACGGTGTATGCGTGTTTATCTGTGTGGTATTACAACATTACACTCGTCTGTGAATGTGAGCTTCACATACACCACACATTTAGTTATTGTGTGACATTATTATTGTGCATGATTATTGCCTGTCCCATTCACAGTGCCATTGTTGATTTATTGCACATCTTCATTACCCGAGTGTCCGGTTGGAACTCCTGTGACCCCTTTGCACACCGGCAGTTAGGTTTGCTGTGTTAATGGTTTGTCGTGTAACAATCGGGAAAGAGTTGGATGTCAATTGTGTTAAGTTAGGTGTTTCTCCATGAGTGGATCCGAATCAATTAGTCAGACGTCAAGAGTCTCGCTAATGCAACCATAGCCTTTTTGACGCCTATCTTAAGTAAATCAAGCACCCTTTGTGTTAGTGGTTAAGTTTATAAATAAACTAATAGTAAAATTTATGTGGTGTTTCCGTTGAACCACTTCTGCATAATGCTAACTATTACTTCAGCCTTCAACTCTAGGTGTATTCAACACCGAGTTGTCTATTATTCACTAAACTACAAATGTGATGAGAACCTTAGGAATCCCTAAAAGTGTTTCAAGCATTGAGGAGATTCCAACGATCAACGTGGAGCAGGACCAGGTGAGGCTAGTCTGAGAAGAGACCCTCAAGGACTCTAACTCGACCTTACTCCCAGGCCCTGTACAGTTCCTCTCGTATTTTCTCTGCTGGATTCCGACAGCTTCGTGAAACGTCTTCCATATGTACATTGGTGACGCACGCATTGCAGTCGGGAAAGTAAAATATAAAACCCCATTTATGGTGCCCAACGTGATTGACTTAGTTGGAACCTACGAGATAGGTTGTAAATTTTCGCACTTAAATTTCTCTGAAAATTCAAACGTGACGAGCAGTATTAACAGGACGTTTAATGCCACCACACTGGTGGTGTGTACACACACACCACCAGTATGTCTGAGTGTGGAGAGTTAAAACAGCACTACCTGTATCTTTGCTTGGCCATGACCGCTCGTAGACCTGACGACTATGACACTCTTACTGAGAAAGAGTGTAAGGAATGAGTGGAGTAGCATTTAAGGGCCACGGAAGAGAGGATCCTACAAGCACACATGCAGAGTAGTACTGAGGTGGCATGCACGAGTCTTATCATACTGGATGAGGCTATCGGTGGTGACACCCCCGGTGAGAGATAACACAGTGGGGGAGAGACCCCAGTGAAAGACAACTTGGAGGTAGAGACCCCCTTGTGGGTGACGTCACCGAGAATGATGTCACTAGTATCACGCACGCTGCGAGAGAAAACGGAGTCGTGCGGGAATCTAGCCCTTTAAATACTCCGTTGGGGGTTTCTATGGTGAAGAATCTTATTCACCTTGGAGGAATACTGTAACAATGTTAGGGGGTTGGAATCCTAAGGGAATAAAGTGGCAGATCAAGCTATGAAACGCTGGACCGATCAGCAGAACAGGGGAATCAAACTCTGGACTGATCAGGAGAACAGAGAGAGTACTGAACGCATAGCTCTCATGCAGTTACAAGCGAGGCAGGATGACCAGACAAGCGGCCGTTCAGCAGAGACTAACCTTGAACAAGGTAAGACTGTCAAATCACCTAAACTACCTAACTTTGATGAGAGGGGCGACTCGATGGATGTATACATCAAGCGTTGCAAAGGTCACGCCGCTGATTGTGGGTGGGAAAGATCAAAGTGGGCACTTGCTCTTAGTGTGTTGATAAAGGGTTGGGCACTAACCATTTATCACAGTCTGGGTCCCCACCAGCGCGGAGATTACGAGACATTAACAACAGCGCTGCTGAACGGTTTTGGCATCACTGCAGACCGGATGTTGGAGAATTTCCGTTGGGCTCAACTGCAAAAAGGGGAGACATATGTGCTCATGTTACAGCGGTTACAATCGAGTCTAAACCGTTACTGTGAACTTATGGAGAATGCTCCTGAGAGCATGGAGTTCTATCAACTGATGATTCACGAACAGTTCTTAGAAGCATGCGAATTGTCTCTCCACGTCTAGCTCAAAGAGCAGGAGGTTGTGTCAAATCTGTCTAGGGCCAAGCAAGCTGATCTGTGGGCTGGGGCCAGGAGAAAGGTGAAAGGGGTGAAGCCGCACGAGAAGCATCATCATGTTACATGGTACTGGCAAGGGAGCTAAGCCTAAGACCGGTATGCCGGGAGGGGGGGAGGGAAATTCCTCCAACAGGCATGTGCACAAGTGTTACAACTGTGGTAAGCCAGATCATCGTGCAGCTGATTGCAAGGCATAACCGAAGCCAGGTTACATAGCAGGTGTGAGCTCAAGTGGTAAGAAACATCCCAACATTGGAAAGAATCCACTAACTTAGACCCTTGAGGTGATGGACGGAACTGTTAACGGAAAATTGGCGAAAATCTTCCATGACAATATCACCACCACCCAAATTGTGAGAAAAAGCTTAGTAACGCCAGGATGAGACAGGTAGACACATCTATATCCAATCCTCATATGGCTATGCTAAGGAGATGGTGGAGGTGTATGTGTGGGTCGTCATACCATACATCAAAGAAAAAATTCGTGCCGTTCAACAGGAACGTGCTGTATATGGACTTTTACTGGGGAATGTCCCCAGGAGTCTCTGACTGCCCAAGCCCATCCTCAGAGAACACGGGGAGAGAGTGAGGAAGCTGCCTCAGTTGGGTGCAGCCGTCCTCAGTCAGCTGGGGAAATGGGTGACTCACCCGGGGTGACGTCACAGGGAGTGATCACACCCCCGCACAGCTGAAAAACAAGGGGAAGAATAAGGGAGAGAAGGCAAGCTGTGAAGTAATGAAGGGAGAAGCAAAACCTATGGTTGAAGCGACAGCAACTCCATTAACAGGTAACTCGCTCGTGGCAGCTGTCACTACGAGGTCACAGAGCAACAAGCCGATTCGCCCAGGAAAACCCTTGAAATTACGAGACATTCAGGGAGTGTCTGCAAAGGTGAAAAAAGCAAAAGAACACAATTTCAGTGTAGGTGACAAGGTACTTTTGTTACTTCCCACCAGCAGGAACAAGCTCTTGCTGCAGTGGACGGGCCCATTCATGGTAGTAGAGTGCTCGCACTTGTTAAACTACGAGCTCGACGTCGATGGTGCCAAGAAGAAGTAGTACCACGTCAATATGCTCAAACGCTACGAGAACCCACCTGTAGATGGATCCACAAAGCCGAAGAAGCATGTGAGACGTAAGAACAGGAGAGGACCACATAGCTCGACATCGACAGGACCGACCGACCACCCCCTGCCCTTAGCAATGATCGCCGGTGTTTCAGTGATAACAGACGATGAGGAGGTAGGTCAACCGGATCTCTTGAATAAACAGCAGCAGGAGACACACCGAGATGTTAAGGTTGATGATCAGCTGTCTGAAGATCAAGTCGACCAGGTTACTCGACTGGTAGCAGATACTCTCTGACGTCACTAGAGCAGCAAAGGTAGAGGGTCATAGCATACCTTTGCTAGAACAGCAAGCAGTATGAACAAAACCATATCATGTTCCTCACCACCTTGTACCACAGGTGAGAGAAGAACTGGGATCTATGATTAACGCGGGAGTAATAAAGAAGTCGACCTCACCGTACTCAAGCCCGATGGTGTTAGGGAAGAAGCCTGGGGGAGGTGTGCGCATCTGCCTCGACTTCAGGGGGCATTAGTTAGTTTTTTAAACTTTGTTCAATGTCAACAAATCTTTTTTGACTAGTTGTATATGAAAAGTTGTATATGAAAAAGGATTTTTTTTTCAACGAATATTACTCATTTTCATTGAGTTGCTACAACCACACGTTTCAGATATAATCATTCTATGACACTTTTCTGACACATTAGCATATAATAAAGGATCATGATGCCACGGATTTTCCAAAATATGTTTGGTTTTACTAATACAAATAGTCAAAGATCCACCCCAAAATTATGCAAATATATCATGTTTATTACTATTATAAAATCAATAAATGAACTTAGGAAAAAACGCTGTCATCAGATTTTAGAGACATAAACTTTACATATAAGGTGAAAGTTTCATGTAAATTGAATACAAATGAAAGAATAGCAACTCCGTTTATGTTACTTAAAAATAAATAATTACAAATTAAAGTCTAAGGTGCTGCCATCTGTGGCTGAGGTTGACATCAACCAATTGACACTTGTGTATGATGTTAATTTTTGACCATTTTGGAAAATTTGTGACACATAATTCAATATATTTTCTCCCTTGCTATTTATGCTACGATGCTGAGACTTGGACCAGATTAAACCCTTTTCATATACAACTCGTCAAAAAAGTTTGATTGAAATCGAACGAGTTTTCATTTATTTAATATTTTTGGCATATTTGGAACTAATATGCCCCCTTCAGGAAGTTGAACTCCATCATAGAGTTTGATGCTGAACCATTGTTCAGTCAAAATGAGATCTTCTCAAAGTTAGATTCCAGTTGCTTTTTCTTCAAGCTGGATCTGACAAAAGGATTTTGGCAGATTCCACTAGATGAAGACAGTAAGCGCTGCACTGCCTTCATGACAAGCGAAGGTCTCTTCCAGTTCACAGTCCTCCCGTTTGGACTGGTGAACGCTCCGTCCGTGTTCAACAGAACTATGCGCAAGGTCTTGGGGGGAATTACTGGAGTAGAAGTGTTCGTGGACGATGTGCTCATCCACTCTGCGACGTGGGAAGAACATTTGAGCTTGCTAAGGCAGGTGTTGGCAAGACTACAAGAAGTAGGAATGGTTGCAAAACCCACTAAGTGTGCGTTGGGGTGCAAGGTGGTCAGGTACCTTGGTCACGTGATAGGGGGAGGGTTAACCAGGCTTCTGCCTAAGATGCAGAGATCAGTGAAGCCGCTCCACCCGCCACCAAGACTCAGGTTAAGTCATTCCTGGGACTTGCAGGGTACTACAGAACTTTCATTCCAAATTTCACGTCCAGAGCAACTCCACTAATTAACCTAACCAAGAAGAATGCACTTGTTGGAGTATGTTGGACAGAAATGGAGATCTCAGCATCCTCAATGCTCAAGAAGAAGCTAACTGAAGCACCCATTCTTAGACTACTAGATTCTACCAGGGAGTAGCATATTAACTAAACACCAGCCAGAGTCTTCCACACATGTGAACGACTGAGTTTCAATGATTTTCGTTCACCGATTTGTGGCACACGTATCTTTGTAAATTAATTTAAAGGCTGAAGTGTGAATAGCTAGCTAATGTGTTGAAATCTTCTTATATACATTTTCTGTGATGAAACAAGAAGTGAGGGTGGACAGATAAGGAAATACTGTACAGTAAACCTCACGTTACAGTGAGGTTTCACTCACTTTCGTCTGTGTTGTCATAGTTCAGTGACCCATGACTTTGAACGTTTTACATTAATAAATCATTTCTAAAACTGGTGTTTTAATAACTCTTTATTATCCTAATTAAACTCAAGTAAATAAAACCAAAAATATATTGCAATAAGATAAATATCTGCTATTTGACAAATTATTCACATTATTGGCAGCACAACTCCAGCGCGAGTGGATGGGTCTAATCCATGTCCACACAACACCATGCTTGTTATGTTCGATTTCATCACCACAGTTCAGTGACCTACGGCTTCGAAATAATAAAATTAATAAATCAGTTCCAAAGTAAGTATTTTTATAGCTCTTAATACCGTAATAATGTTGCTAAACTAAATATGTAACCCAAAAACATATAATTTGATGTAAATTGAATATTTGAGAGAAATATGTTACTGGAAATCGAACACAACACCAGGCTGTGTTTTGTTCGATCTCGTCGCCACAGTTCAGTGACCTACGGCTTCAAAATAATAAAATTAATAAATCAGTTCCAAAATAAGTATTTTTTATAGCTCTTATTATCGTAATAATGTTGCTAAACTAAATATATAACCCAAAAATATATAATTTAATGTAAATCGAATATTTAAGAGAAATTTGTTACTGGATCTGGCTTAAATACCAGCATACTGAAGGGTGAACATATAGACTTAGTCTGCGTTCGTACAGTATGCACCCAGTGCCCTTCACTTTGTTTACGATTGACATACAGTATTTATCCACCGGTGGAAGAATAATTGTGGAATGGACTATTTTTTTACTACAGCTCTTGGTTATAAAAAAAATATCTCAGGGGCTTACTAATAGTGCCTTATTAATGCCAAAAATGAAGCAATATTTTGCAAGAACTAGTAGCAGAAAATCAACCAGCAAAAGAACTGCCGTACCAAGTTCGAGAACAGCCGAACCCAGCACGAGAACAACCGTACCCAGCACGAGAACAACCGTACCCAGCACTGGTACAACAGCCGTACCCAGCACGAGCACAGTTGTACCCAGCACTGGTACAAAAGCCGTACTCAGCACGAGCACAGTTGCACTCAGCACGAGCACAGTTGTACCCAGCACGAGCACAGTTGTACCCAGCACTGGTACAACAGCCGTACCCAGCACGAGCACAGTTGTACCCAGCACGAGCACAGTTGTACCCAGCACTGGTACAACAGCCGTACCCAGCACGAGCACAGTTGTACCCAGCACGAGCACAGTTGTACCCAGCACTGGTACAACAGCCGTACCCAGCACGAGCACAGTTGTACCCAGCACTGGTACAACAGCCGTACCCAGCACGAGCACAGTTGTACCCAGCACTGGTACAACAGCCGTACCCAGCACGAGCACAGTTGTACCCAGCACTGGTACAACAGCCGTACCCAGCACGAGAACAGCCGTACCCAGCACAAGCACAGTTGTACCCAGCACTGGTACAACAGCCGTACCCAGCACGAGCACAGTTGTACCCAGCACTGGTACAACAGCCGTACCCAGCACGAGAACAGCCGTACCCAGCACAAGCACAGTTGTACCCAGCACTGGTACAACAGCCGTACCCAGCACGAGAACAGCCGTATCCAGCACAAGCACAGTTGTACCCAGCACTGGTACAACAGCCGTACCCAGCACGAGAACAGCCGTACCCAGCACAAGCACAGTTGTACCCAGCACTGGTACAACAGCAGCCAGCACCAGAACAGCCGTACCCAGCACAAGCACAGTTGTACCCAGCACTGGTACAACAGCCGTACCCAGCACGAGAACAGCCGTACCCAGCACAAGCACAGTTGTACCCAGCACTGGTACAACAGCAGCCAGCACCAGCTCAGAAGCAGCTGAACCCACAGCAGCAGCGAGCACCAGCAAAGCTGATGTAAACATCTAAAAACATCGTGTGCAGCGTGAACAGTTAGAACAAGTGTTAAATTTAAGTGTGTGCACAGTGTTAAAATTAAAGTTGCAGTAATTTTAGTGTACAATAGTTTTCATAAACTGTATTGTAGTACTTAACATACTGCAGAACTACTTTTAATCAACACAGTGCTAACGGCATAATGCACTGCAGTACATATTTACTGTAGAGCATTCACAACTTCACAAAACTTCAAGATGAACATAACTTCAACAATAATGTAAATTTATGAATTACACTATTTTTTAGTAGAAAAGTAATATATAGGTAGAGTATGTAATATGATAATGCATTTTTATTGTAACAAGAAAAAAAAGGACACTGACACGAACGCCTCCTGAAGGTCACTTCTTGCAAAGAATCCAACGCTCCAACGAACTGGGGGTGGTCCCATATCGTACGTTGAATTGAGGTTGTACTGTATATTGTGATGTGATGCAGTAGTGCAGCAATACTGGGCCAAAGTGGTGTGGCTCTCAATCACATAAAAAAAGCTGCTTTGACCCTTGCAGTGTGTAAGTGGCAGAATAAAACAAGAAACAGATGAACAAATAATAAACTTTACTATAATAATAATAAATGGGTCCTACAAACGCTTGGCTGTTATTGTAGTACTCGAGAAGCTCGCTAATCCGGGATCTGCCAATCCGGAAAACACGCTATTCTGGCAGAAATCGTGGCCGGATTAAGTTATCTCCCTATCCGGCCAAAATGGCCATAGAAGTCGGATAAGAGGATATTTGACTGGATCATCGTATACTGTTCGAGTTAAAATCTGAGCCGGTTAACTTGCTACCGATGTTGTCCAATCCGGACAGTATGCCGGACAAGTGGAAATTATTCCAGATCAGAAAGGTAGGCATCGGGCTGTACCGTATTAATCCCGTATAGCTGTGGCTTGAAGCGCGTGGTGCAGGAGCAGGTGGGTGGGTGGTGTCAGGAGAAAGGGGAGCATTGGGATGGAATGCATGGGGGATAAAGGGCATACAGAGGGGGACTATACAGTACAGTAATTGTAAATAATTTTAGAACAATTCATCACGGTCAAAAACAAAAGAAATAGTATTAAATAATACTGTGTTATAACAAATATACAAGTTTCCTAAAAAGAATTTGTGCAGGCTGAAGTTTGCTCCAAAAATATTGGGAGTTTTTTTGTCTGTCTACATAATATGCCTGCCTGCCTGCCCCAAGTGGACCCGTCCAGGCCTGGTTTAGCCAAACAGCCCATGTGCTGCCAACCCTCGCATTATACCAGTGCCGCACCATCAGTGAAATCATTTTTTTAAGTAACTTTTTTGTTTTCATAGTGACTTTGAACATTTTTGGCCAAGACTGTGTCTGGTAGCAGCATCAATTGTCCTGAAGGTGTTAAGAGGAAGAAGATTATCCTAACAGTTAAAGATAAGTTATGTGTTAAACAAGTTTGTGAAAGTGGCCGGTCGACTTCGAGTGTTGCCAAGGACTTTAATATAGGCACTAGTACGGTTTCTGATATAAGGAAACAAAGAGCAATTTCAAAAATACATTTCAACCAGTGAAAGTGAAGGTGTAAGTAGTAGCAGAGGGTGCAGTACGAAAACTTTGAAGCCTTCAAAGCATATTCAGTTGAATGAGGCTGTATACAAGTGGTTTGCTCAGCACCGCACAGCTGGCATAACAATTCGCGGTCCATAAATAAGAAATGTGTGAGAGAGTGTCTCTCAAGATTCTCCCACAGCTGACTGGAATGGCTCATTGCTGTGCACAGTGCACCGATCTTGTGCACAAGGTCCTATTTCTGTTAACCCTGGATAGTGACCTGGCATGTTGGGTATCTCCAGAATGCCCACTTAACCAGGAACACTTCCATAATACGGAGGCCGCCGTATGTCCAGGAAGGAAGTAGATACAGGGAGTTAAGCATACTTGCCACCAAGGGTCAGCAAGTACATTGGCCGGTGCAGACCGTGAGAAGAGTAGAGGGGACGCCTGCGAGGCGACAGTGTGACCCTGTGGTCAACCTCAACCGGCGCGATGAAAAATAACAGCTATGACGTGGTCGTGACGTGTTTATGACGTCACTCCTGCTACTGATTATCGAATGGTCAATATGATTGGTTCCCGCTCATTTGCTGCAATGCAATTGGTCAAATTGTAACTCTTTTGTGCTGGGTGCCACGAGATGCCCGGCAGCCCTTGTAAAGCATTCTCGTGAGGGAACTTTTACCCAGAGGACGTGTAGCTGTTCTGTCTATCGGCCAGTAGACTGAACACCGTCCATTTCTCACCATCAAGTTAACTCAGCATCTTTGCAATATATCCCACACTCGCCCAGAATCACGAGTGTGAATATATTGTTCAAAAGCCTAAAGTGACAAATCACCAGAGCGAAACAGACTGGTATCAGGTAACCCCTGGTGACAAAGATCGTTGTTAGTGACTTAGAGTGAACTAAGGCAGTGCCGCCGCCTAAGTAATCTGTGTGTGACTTTACCACAGTGTACAGTGTAGTGCATGATACCATATAACCTGCAGTTGCCAGCCGCCACCGCCGCCCTCACTCTACCACGTGACGTCACCACCTTACTCGCCGCCAGTGCCAGTGTGTGTGCGTGTGTCTGTCTGTTAAGCATACAGCACGCCCTATTGCGAGTTCCCTCCGTGTCTACGAGTGAAACCAGCTGTCAGGCCACCTACGAGTTCTTGCATAAATGTGTCTGAGTGAGTAAGGAAAGGTACCTTATCTGTAAGTACAAGATCTTGTCATTGTTTTATCGTGTCTGTGTTGATCTGAGGTATCAACCACAGTTCTCACCTTCTCATACCTGTCACAGGTTATAGGTGAATCGACAGTGTATGCGTGTTATCTGTGAGGTATCACGGCATTTCACTCGTCTGTGAATGTGAGCTTCACATACACCACACATTTAGCTATTGTGTGATAATATTATTGTGCATGTTATTGCCTGTCCCATTGACAGTGTAGTTGTGTTTATTGCATATCATCATTACCGAGTATCCAGTTGGAACTCTTGTGACCCCTTTGCATACCAGCAGTTAGGTTGCCGTGTTAATGATTGGCTGTCAACTGTGTTAAGTTAGGTGTTTTGCCACGAGTGGATCCAAGTCGTTTAGCCAGACGTAAAGAGTCACGCTAATACAACCATAGCCTTTCTGACACCAATCTAAAGTAAATCAAGCACCCTTTGTGTTAGTGGTTAAGTTAGTAAATATACTACTGTTTAGCTTTATGTGGTGTTTCCCTTGAACCACTTCTGAATATTGGCCCATATTGGCCCATATGAGGCAGCCCCTGTCTACATACAAAGATTAATCCAGTGTAATTGGCCTGTTATGTTGGACATTGTCTTCTGTGTTGGCATTGTTATGTCCTGGTTTTGTCCTTACTCTCATGGTGGGTAGAGTAAATAGTTCCGTGATTTGGGTGTTCATGGTAGGTTGTTCTATTCTTATGTGAATTGCTTCTTGAAGCAATTCACATAAGAATTGAACACCCAGAAATACACATAAGAATAGAACATAAGAATAGAACACCCAGCCGCGGCCTCCACACCCAGTTGCTTTTTCCACACCCATTTGATGCCTCCACACCCAGTTGTTGGTAGTTGCTTGGCCATGGCCCAGCGTGTTTGCTCCCCTTTATAGAACAATGCACAGTTTAACTCTCCCAACCGAGTTGAAATGGAAGGGGTCCCAGCTGTCGGGCAGGACTCCACAAGCCTGGAGGTGCCAACAACTACTCCTAAAAGAGGTTTTTACCGACTATGCAACAAAAACACCGCCATAAACTCCAACGGTGGTGTCATCCGCTTTCACACCGTCAACGAGGTAAGATGCAGTGGTTCCCACCAGCTTCCAAAGGGAAGCAATGGCCAGCTGCCAGTGACAGTTAGGGAAGAGACTCCCATTAACCTAATCTCATCTGAAATCCTCACCCAAGCGATCATAGCGACGTCTGCTAGAACATTACCACACATCCCAAAAGCAGCCCGCCCAAATGCAGCAGCCAAACTCTGTAATCTTCTGAAAAGGGTCAATGATGCCCCGGAAAACATTCAAGCATGGCATAATGTCCTTCTGTTTGGCAATGTATGCCTCACCGTCCCTCCAAGGAGGGACAAATCACTTGCTTCCTCGGTCCTGAGGGGGATAAATGAATACCCAAAGGGGGACAACCTAGTTCGGCTGCCTCTCCGAGCAAAACACACCCACCGCAGAAATGGTAACAACAACATACCTGAAACGTACAAAATCAGAGAACAAATCACCAAGAAAATTGAAGAGGGAAATACCGCAAGTGCTATTAGAGTCCTCACCAGTGACGAGAAAATTGCTCCTCGAAACTCAGCCACAGCACGGGCCCTGCAAAGCAAGCACCCACCCAGAGCCCCTCAAGGCGACAACATCGTTCCGCCATCAGCCGACACCATTTCAGACCCATTAACCGTTGGTGAATCTGAGGTCTACAAAGCAGCCCTTTCTTTTCCACCTGGGTCAGCAGGCGGCTTTACAGGGTTAAAACCTCAACACATCAAGCAAATGTTGAATCCTGCGGTTGGTGATGCTGCACAAGATCTTTTTATGGAACTCACAAGGTTCGTCAACATGTGCCTGGCTGGTAAGATACCTGAGGTCATCAGGCCTCTCTTTTTTGGTGCCTCTCTCTGTGCTCTCAAAAAGAAGGACGAAGGAATCAGGCTGATCGCTGTTGGCAACACTCTCCGACACCTGATTGCCAAGGCTGCTACGAGGGTTGTCAGCCAGCAAGCGGCTGAATTGCTGAAACCAATCCAGCTAGGATTTGGAATCCCCCAAGGCTGTGAAGTGGCTGCCCATGGAGCACGAGCATACATCACCAACATTTCTGATGAAAAGGCCCTGCTCAAACTGGACTTTAAGAATGCCTTCAACATGGTCAGAAGAGATGCAGTACTTTGTGCCGTACATCGCCATTTCCGGCCCCTCTACCCGTTCATACTATCGTGCTACAGTGGTGAGTCAAAACTGCTATTTGGTGAACATGAAATCAGATCATGTGAAGGTGTTCAGCAAGGTGATCCTCTTTCTCTCCTTCTTTTCTGCTTAGTCTTAAAAGAAATCACCGAAAGCTTGTCCAGCGAGTTCAACATCTGGTTTTTGGATGATGGCACTATAGCTGGCACTGTAGACCATCTCTTGGCAGATATCAGGAAAATATGGGAGCAAGAAGTAAGCCTGGGTCTTGTCCTGAACCCTTCCAAGTGTGACGTAGTCTCTTCCAACCCAGACATCGTAGCTAGAATAAGGTCTGCCTTGCCTGGAGCCCATGTCATTAGGGTTGAGAACAGCACCCTCCTTGGAGCCCCCCTCGGGTCTAACGCCATTGAGGAGATCCTTGACAAGAAAATCGCAGACCTTAAGAGGATGGAAGACAGAATAGGTGACATCGATGCCCACGATGCTTTTTATCTCCTCACCAAATGCCTATCCCTTCCGAGGCTAACCTACTTTCTGAGGTGCGCACCATTTTACGACAGCTGAAAGCTTGAAGAGTATGACCTCTTACTGAAGACCATGCTGGAAAAAGTTGTTAACCTCGCCCTCAACGAATGCCAGTGGAAACAAGCCACTCTTCCTGTTAGGCTCAGTGGCTTGGGTGTCCGCACCGCTACCCAAATTGCTGTCCCAGCCTTCCTGTCTTCCTCCTCAGAATCAGATGACCTGGTTAAGGAAATTCTACCTGACACCCTGAGTGATGTAGCGGGGATACAGGACCCCCACTACACGGAATGCGACACGAAATGGGGTGCCATGGCAGACCCAGTACTCAGACCAGCCATGCCAAAAGCCAAGAAACAATCCAGTTGGGACAGCCTCATTGTAGACAAAGAAGCCACAGCTTTGCTGGAGGCAGCAACAACCCCCAGTGATCGTGTACGCCTCACAGCTGTGCAAGCTCCCCATGCAGGGGACTTCGTTTTGCCAGTCCCTATGTCTGCGACAGGCACACGTCTTGATCCACAGGAGCTCTGTATTTCAGTCGCTCTCCGTCTTGCTTCCCCTATCGACACTGTTCATAGGTGTATTTGCGGCAAGGCAGATGCTGACAAATATAGATTGCATGGCCTGCACTGTGGAAAATCTGGTGGTTGGCACACTAGACACGACGAAGTCAATGACATCATTAAAAGAAGCCTTGCCTCTGCTCAGTGTGCAGCGGAGAGAGAGAGACCCGCAACCTACTGAACAGTGACTCTGTTAGCTTTGCCGGCCGACCAGACGGAATCACACTGCGACCGTGGAAGAGTGGCAGACAGTTGGCATGGGACTATACTTGTGTATCCACCTTGGCAACCACATACATCAACCTCTCTGCCGGCACAGCAGGAGCCGCGGCGACACGCAGAGAAAGAGACAAGTCAGCCAAGTTCAGGCAATTAGATCATCGGTACAACTTCGTTCCAATAGGGTCTGAGACCCTAGGCCCATGGGGAGAGAGTGCAAGAAGGTTTCTTAAGGATCTTGGTTCCAAGCTCATTGACACCACAAGAGACCCTAGAGCGGCAAGTTTTCTCTTTCAGCGCCTCAGCGTCGCGATCCAGAAGGGAAATGCTAGCTGCATCCTCGGATCCTGCCCGGCGTCGGAGGAGTTCGAGGAAATCTACAGCCTCTAGGAAGCGAACTTTTTTTTGTGTCCTCTTAATGTTAATTTTTTGTATAAAATCAGATATGTAACTGTATAACCTTGCATAATAAAGTGTACACCATAAAAAAAGGGGGGTGGTAGGAGAAGCGAACACTCTTACGTATTCAGAGTTAAATGGCAAGTTTTTCCCTGAATGCTCTGTGTTCCCTTCTCTGAGGCTGTGGGTCCCTATAATTGCACCAGTGGTGGTACCCCCCATATATATAAATATATATATATATATATATATATATATATATATATATATATATATATATATTTTTATATATATATATATATATATATATATATATATATATATACTTACACCCCAGAAATCACTTGAACCAATACTGCCAGGAGCACTCTGGACTGGCTTACCGGACCCCTTAACCATTCGACCATCACAGCCAACAATGATGGTAGCCGAGGCTAATTCCCCATCATCCCACTGGGAATCTGACGGTAATCTTGGACATGGTATTTTATCAAATTACCTCATTCTTTGGGGCACACACGAGGAACACAAATATGAACAAGCTTGTATGGTCCCCAGGCATATGTACAACTGAAAACTCACACCCCAGAAGTGACTCGAACCCATACTGCCAGGAGCACTCTGCAACTGGTGTACAGGACCCCTTAACCACTCGACCATCACGACCAGACAAGATGATGGTAGCCGAGGCTAATTCCCCATCATCCCACTAGCACTCTGATGGTAATCTAGGGCATGGTATTTTATCAAATCACCTCATTCTTTGGGGCATACATGAGGAACACAAATGCGAATAAGCCTGAATGGTCCCCAGGCATATATTCAACTGAAAACTCACACCCCAGAAGTGACTCGAACCCATACTGCCAGGAGCACTCTGGAACTGGTGTACAGGACCCCTTAACCACTCGCCCATTAGGACTGGACCAGATGATGGTAGCCGAGGCTAATTCCCCAACAGCCCGCCGGCACTCTGATGGTAATCTTGGGCATGCTATTTTATCAAATCACCTCATTCTTTGGGGGACACGTGAGGAACACAAATACGCACAAGCCTGAATGGTCCCCAGGCATATATGCAACTGAAAACTCACACCCCAGAAGTGACTCTGCTACACGAAGGGCCGCTGCTACATGAAGGGATTCTGGATCTAGACGCGTGACCATTGCCGACATGGATACTGCCAGGAGGAAGCCTTCTGCATGGGGGGCATACACTGCTCAGAGGCAGGCTTTCTTCTTGTCTGATGTTGCGGCTCTGAGCATGACATCAGCTATTTTTTCACTAGCGGGTGGTCCCAGCTGGACTGTTTATGTTTTTTTGTTGGTTCTATGATGGGTGCTGTGGCTGCAAGAGCATTCCACTGATTTGAACATTCAGTGAAGGCAGGATCGTGTATTCCTACATAATCACTCAGGGGTCCAGGTAGGATATCTCTGATGAGGTCGTGCAATGCATGAGAGAAGGAAAGGAAGGCTGGTAGAGCAATCTGGGAAGCTGTGCGGACACCAATTCTGCAGAGTCTGATGGAGAGTGTTGCATGCTCCCACTAAATGTCGTCCAATGGCAGGTTCAGGACTTTCACCAGCATGGACGTCAAGAGGGTTTCATACACATTTAATTAAGGGCTGCTAGAAAATGGAGAACATCTCGGAAATTAGGTCAACTTAGGGAGAGATATGCATCTTGTGAGGAGGAAGAGAGCATCATGGGTATCAATCTTGTCAATCCTGTACTGCATTCTCTTTAGATCAGTGATTTTTGCATCCAGGACCTCCTCGATTGCTTATCAGCCAATGGGGGTACCCAGGAGGGTGCAGTCAGGTGACTCGACAACGAGAATGTCTGGAAAAACATTTTTTATTTGGCCAGTGATGTCTGGGTTGCGGGAGATTATTTCACATTTGGATGCATTGAGAATGAGGCCTAAGGCTGCTCCTTGCTCATGGATTTTTCTTATATCCTCCAAAATGGTTTTCGGGGTTCCAGCGAGAGTGCCATCATCCAGGTACCAGATGTTTAGCTCGCTTGTCAGACTCTCAGTGACCTCTTTGATAGGTAAGCAGAAAAGGAGGGGGGCCAAGGGATCACCTTGTTGAGATCCTTCACAGGAGTCTATTTCATGCTCTCCAAAAAGAAGCTTAGAGTCCCCACTGTAGCACGATCGGATGAATGGGTATAGTGGACGGAAATGGTTGTGTACAGCTCTGAGGACAGCGTCTCTTCTGACTTGATTGTAGGCATTTTTAAAGTCACGCTTTACTATTGCCTTCTGGTCCGGGAGATCAGCACTGTAAGCCCGCGCTGCATGTGCTGCAGCTTCACAGCCTAGGGGGATCCCAAACCCGAGCTGATTAGGGTTTCGTAAGGTGGCTGCTTCCTGGCTGATAGATCTGACTGCAGCCTTAACTACGTGGCGTCGGAATGTGTTGCCAACGGCAATGCACCTGATACCCCTATCCTTCTTCTTTAGAGCACAGAGTGCTGTTCCATAATAGAGAGGCCTGATGTCCTCAGGGACGCCGGCAGCCAAACACATGTTGGAGAATCTGGTAAGTTCCACTAGAAGGTCCTTTGCAGCCTCTCCAAGCACCGGGTTCAGCATTTGTTTGATGTGCTGCGGTCTTAGGCCTGTAAAGCCCGTGCTGAACCTGTTGGGAAAGACATGGCTACTTTGTACACCTCAGATTCTCGAACAGTCAATAGTTCTATGCCAGCATTGTTTTCCTGGGGATCCCTGCTGCTGTCGGGGGCTCTGGGTGGGTTTTTGTCTTGAAGAGCCTCTGCTGTCGTGGCGTTCCTGGGGGCAATAGTGTCATCGCTGGTCATGATTCTGATGGCACCTGTGGTATTGCCCTCTTCTATTTTCCTGGTGATCTATGCTCTCATTTTGTGGTTCTCAGGTGAGTTATTGTTGGTTGACCTTCGGTTGGTGTTCTTGGCACGAGGAGGGAGGCGGACCAGGTTGTCTGTTCAGGGGAATTCATTAAGGGCCCTGATTACTGAGGTTGCTAATGACTTGTCTCTCCTCGGCGGTAATGCTAGGCATGCATTCCCAAATAGAAGGAGATTGTGCCATGATCCAGTGGTTCTGGGAGAATTGTTGACCTTTGTCAGCAGACTTCTGAATTTGGCTGCTGCTTTGGCTATATATATATATATATATATATATATATATATATATATATATATATATATATATATATATATATATATATATATATATATATATATATATATATATATATATATATATATATATATATATATATATATATATATATATATATATATATATATATATATATATATATATATATATATATATATATATATATATATATATATATATATATATATATATATATATATATATATATATATATATATATATATATATATATATATATATATAGATATATATATATATATATATATATATATATATATATATATATATATATATATATATATCTAAGCCTGGCTTATATCTAAGCCTGGCATCATATATATATATATATATATATATATATATATATATATATATATATATATATATATATATATATATATATATATATATATATATATATATATATATATATATATATATATATATGATGCCAGGCTTAGATATAAGCCAGGCTTAGATATATATATATATATATATATATATATATATATATATATATATATATATATATATACATATATATATATATATATATATATATATATATATATATATATATATATATATATATATATATATATATATATATATATATATATATATATATATAGAGACTCTCGGTACTAGACTCTCTTTTCGATTATACTAAATTACTTGCAACTGGCTCTAAGCCTGGCATCTTATATGGGTTACCTAAAGTTCATAAAGCAGGTATACCGATTCGTCCTATTTTATCAGCGATTGGCACTCTTAATTATAAACTGGCTAAGTTTCTGGTTCCATTATTAGAACCATTAACGCATAATGAATTTACTGTGAGAAATTCTCAGGATTTTGTAAAAGAACTTTCCTCTTTAAATTTTGAGTTCCCAACTATAATGGCCAGTTTCGATGTTGAATCACTTTTTACTAATATTCCTCTGTTGGAAACGATTGATATCTGTGTAAGTCAATTATTTGCTGACACTAACTTAGTGTCTGGATTTTGTAGTAAAATATTCAGACGGCTGTTAGAAATAGCAGTTAAAGACTCCATCTTTATGTTTAATAATATTTATTATAAACAAATTGATGGAGTAGCAATGGGGTCTCCTTTAGGTCCTGCACTGGCTAATGCTTTTTTGAGTTTTCACGAAATAAATTGGCTTGATAATTGTCCTTCGGCCTTTAAACCAGTCTTGTACAGAAGATATGTAGATGACACTTTTTTGTTGTTTAGGGACCAATGTCATATTGAGAAATTTAGAGAGTATCTTAATGCACAACATAGTAATATACGGTTTACTGCAGAGTGTGAAGTTAATAATTCATTGTCGTTTCTTGATGTAAAAGTGAATAACCTCAATGGGTTCAACACTAATGTTTTTAGGAAACCAGCCTTTACTGGTTTAGGTTTAAATTTTAATTCCTTTGTTCCTGATATTTTTAAGAAAAATGCTATTAACACTCTGCTGAATAGGGCCTTTGTTTTATGTTCTAATTGGAATAACTTTGATCAGGAAATTAATTTTCTTGTGAATTTTTTTTCAAATAATGGTTATCCTGTGCATATGGTTTATACTTTTATAAGGAATTTCTTAAATAAGAAGTTTCATCCATCGTGTAGGATTACTACAGTGGAAAGGGATCTTAAATATATTAAATTACCATTTTATGGCAGTATTAGCTTTTCTGTAAGGAGTCGTTTGAGGAGACTGTTGCAGCAGTGTTATCCTCAAGTAGACTTTAGATTTATTTTTGTCAACACAAATACCATAGGCTCTTATTTTAAATTTAAAGATAAAGTGCCTATCCCCTTGTGCTCAAATGTCGTATATATGTATAATTGTTCCAGCTGTAATGCTGGATATGTCGGGAGTTCCATTCGGAACTTTAAGATTAGGATACTTGAGCACCGGGGATTATCTTTTAGGACTGGATTACCATTATCTAAACCAGCATTTTCGGAGATTAGAAACCATTGTTATGAGTTTGATCATTCTCTGCTGGAATCTGATTTTAACACTTTGGTGCACCCCGCTTCGCCACCCCTCAACTGTGCGATATGGGACCCAGGGTGTCATGGGAGCGTGCATAAAATCTGAAAAGTGTATACTCTCTTCAACTTTGTCACCTTAATTCTCGTCCTACGAGATTAAATTTGGTATCATTGTGTTCGCAATAGAATTCTCTACAGCACTAAATGCATATAAACTCCAAAAGCCCAGGTAATTACCCACAGCAAACAGAGAAATTGCGAACGAGTTACCCAGGAGCGCGCAAATGCGATAAAATGTTTTCACTATTTTCACTCTGCTCACCTCAATTTTTATCCTAGGTCTTTCATTTTTCTCTCAATGGGTTCGCAATAGAATTCTCTAGAGGAACATTAGCATATAAAATAAAAAACCTGGTCATGCTCCAACCGCAGACGAGTTGAAGACGGGCCACGCGTTAGCCGCGAGTGAGTGCTCAGACGCCTTCTAGCTACACTCCCAATTCCCTCCCTTTTCAAGCCTTTCTTTCGCAATTTTCTTCCTGGAAGGGCCTTGTTCAAGATCACTATCCATCGTGGAGTAAGCGTAGATAGTTTCTAAAGCCGCAGTAAGAAATATAGCCACGGAAAATAGCCGTAATGTTCACACATTTAAGATGCGAGGGGAGGCAACATTGGTCACAACAGTGGAGCGAAAACAATGGGCCCACGGCATGTGCCAAGCCACCTGAGGGCCACGAGGCTCAACAAAGAAAATGGGAAGACATCGGCGCGCATTTTAAAACCAGTCCCAAAAAAATCGGATAAAAACCTGATTTTTGGCGATTATTTAAAGTGGATGACGCAATGCTGCGTCATCCCCGGAATTACCGACAGTAAACGAATGACGCAATGCTGCGTCATGCCCGGGCGAAAGTGTTAAAATTCTGGACACTTGTATGAATGGCCAGTCAGATTTGAGAGTAATGGAATCCTTATATATAAAGGAACTGCGGCCTCTGTTAAATAGCAACCTTTCAGCTGTCCAATTGTACACTGTATAGTGCACAGTAGGCCCTGTAATTTGATTTTTAGTTTATTTTGGTAGTTTAATTTTGTTTAGTTTACCATGTCTTTGCCCTTTCTTACTTATTTCAAGTCTTAACATTGCACATTAATATAATCTTCTATGTAGGATATATAATACATTTTTTGGTATTTAATTTTATTTAATATTTGAGTTTTTATAAGATTTTGGTTAGTACTTTATAATTGTCGTTTATTCTGTTTGTATTTTACATACATTTTTTGTAGATTTGTAGACATTATATAAATATTTATTATAGTGTTTAGTATCTATGTGTTAGGTATCAAGTTTCACTTCTGATCGCTTCACGTAAGTTTAATAGAATGGTTTGTTTTAGTAGTTATAAATTTCATCTTGTAGTTTAATGGATTTTAAATTAGTTTTAATATATGTGACAGTTAATAAGTTTTATTTGTATTGATCACTTTAAGTGCGCTTAAGTGTTTTGTTTTTTAAGCTTTTTCCTTTCTTTGATAGGCAATTACATTCAGTATGATTTCTTTGTTTACCAGCTATTTGACTGTGATTTCTGTTTTTTCTTTTAGATCTGATGATGAATACGAGAAGTATTCGAAACGTTATGTTTTTTAAAGTAAAGATTCTGATACAAGATGTTCAGTATATCCCTGGTTTTCCTATTCATCTTAAAATTAAGATTCCCGAAGGGAACATCGATCATAAATATTTTAGTAAAACGATATGGAAGACCTACAGTTACGTTATACAGAAGAATAGAGAAGGTGGATTTCGCAGTTAAGAAGGCTCACTTGGATTTGGAATTTCTACAAACCTGTAAGGCGCATCGTTTGGTCCCAAGATTCCTCAGGTTTAAAGTGTATTCCGACAAATTTGCGTTGACAAGTGAATATAATTCTTGGTTATTAAGATTGTTGGACTTTGATATATATATATATATATATATATATATATATATATATATATATATATATATATATATATATATATATATAGTAATTCATATGTAACTCCTTTTTTGTAACAAAGTTCAAATAAAGTAAATATATATGTGTACATACAAAAGAATGGGGGTGGTAGGAGAAGATAATATTAGTGTTCAGTGAGAAACCACAAGGTCTCCTCTGAATACTTTTTATTTTCTTCTCCGAGGCTATGGGTCCCCACATTGGCACCAGAGGTGGTACCCTCACAAACTTTTATATATATATATATATATATATATATATATATATATATATATATATATATATATATATATATATATATATATATATATATATGTCGTACCTAGTAGCCAGAACGCACTTCTCTGCCTACTATGCAAGGCTCGATTTGCCTAATAAGCCAAGTTTTCATGAATTAATTGTTTTTCGACTACCTAACCTACCTAACCTAACCTAACCTAACTTTTTCGGCTACCTAACCTAACCTAACCTATAGAGATAGGTTAGGTTAGGTAGGGTTGGTTAGGTTCGGTCATATATCTACGTTAATTTTACCTCCAATAAAAAAAATTTACCTCATACATAATGAAATGGGTAGCTTTATCATTTCATAAGAAAAAAAATTAGAGAAAACATATTAATTCAGGAAAACTTGGCTTATTAGGCAAATCGGGCCTTGCATAGTAGGCTGAGAAGTGCGTTCTGGCTACTAGGTACGCCATATATATATATATATATATATATATATATATATATATATATATATATATATATATATATATATTATTAGATATGACCGAAAAAGTAAGATTAATAATTCTAACACGAATTTTCTCAATCTTTCGTACATTTCTTTTCACTGTTGGAGGTAAATCAAAAATCAATTCTCCAAAATTCATTTTTATTTCTAGCCTGACGCGACACGAGCGCGTTTCGTAAAACTTATTACATTTTCAAAGACTTTAGTTTACAAATACACAACTGAATAGAACTTACGCATCTCCGATTTTATATATACATATAAATTTTATATCTACATAAAATATAAATATAGAGGTTATATCGCCATGCAACCTCTGAAGAGAAAACTAACGCAACACCTATACCCCCTATTAGACTATTTTACAGGAACTTCTTTTCCACAGCTCATAAAACGGAGGAAAGGGTCCTGAAAGATATTGTTAATAGAAACGTTATCCCTACAGACAAAAATCAGAGGATACAACTGACGATTTACTATAAAACCAGAAAAATGGCCAGCCTACTCATGAGAAACTCTCCAGACACAAAGCAGAACGCTTTAAAAGAGACTAACGTCGTCTATGCCTTCAAATGCCCTCTTGGGGACTGTAAGCTCCAAAAAACCCAGTATATAGGCAAGACAACAACATCTCTTTCTAGGCGTTTAACGATGCATAAGCAACAGGGCTCCATTAAGGAACATGTAACCTCTTCCCACAACCAAACCATCGCCAGAGAAATCCTAGTAAACAACACAGAAATCATCGATAGATACAGCGATAGCAGGCGGCTTGACGTTTGCAAGGCACTACACATCAAGAAGTCAACACCAGCAATCAACAGCCAATTAATGCACAACTATATTCTACCCACCTCAAGACTCCGCTCCAATATAGAAGCATCAAGAAATATGGACCAATAGGCTTTCTACAATCACTTCTATTCAATACCAATTGTTTCGTGTTCTGTCTTGTGTTGATGAAATTAATACCCTATTAATACCACCTCTTGTTCTGTCTTGTGTTGATGAAATTAATACCCTATTAATGCCACCTCACCCAATCCACCTCTCTCAAATGTAGATATAAAATCGGAGATGCGTAAGTTCTATTCAGTTGTGTATTTTAAACTAAAGTCTTTGAAAATGTAATAAGTTTTACGAAACGCGCTCGTGTCGCGTCAGACTAGAAATAAAAATGAATTTTGGAGAATTGATTTTTGATTTACCTCTAACAGTGAAAAGAAATGTACGAAAGATTGAGAAAATTCGTGTTAGAATTATTAATCTTACTTTTTCGGTCATATTTAATAATATATGTCTACAGGAAAGACTGCTACCAAAATATACTAATATATATATATATATATATATATATATATATATATATATATATATATATATATATATATATGCGAACAAGAATGAATGGTCCCCAGGACAATATGCAACTGAAAACTCACACCCCAGAAGTGACTCGAACCCGTACTCCCAGGAGCAACGCAACTGGTATGTACAAGACGCCATAATCCACTTGACCATCACGACCGGACATAATGAGGTGATAGCCGAGGCTATTTGAACCACCCCACCGCTGGCACTCGGATAGTAATCTTGGGCATAGCATTTTACCAAATCACCTCATTCTTTAGGGCACACGTGAGGAACACAAATGCGAACAAGCCTGAATCCGACGTATCCGTTAAGGGTTAATCGCGAAGCCAGGAAAGGTGAAACGCCAACCCCCGGCACCTCTCGGCCAAGGCGGCCCCCGAACACCGTCACCCCACCGGGAGAACCAGCCAGAATACGTAAAAAAAAAATCTATCAACAATCCCGTGACTCAAGGCGATATGTGCGCCAGGCGTCATATAATCGGACGATTGAATAGGGATGCCAAACGGCAGAAGCAAAGCCAAAACACAATAAAGAACGTGCTCAGGCAGCTCCCAGGCAGAGGAGGTGAGACGTCCGCTCGTCGTCAAGGTTGAACCAGGAATCCTGGTCAGGTTTATACTTACCAGTACTAACTTTGAGAAGATTTGGACACTGATTAGGGCAGACTCAATCAAATTACGTTCCACGAAACCACTGCAATTAGTAATGCTTTTCGCTCCTTCCTAATTAATAGTCATACGTCCTTACACTTATCACTTACGTCCTCTAATTACTCAACACAAAGCTGCTATTAGGACAATATCCAATTCTGGCCCCAGACATCACTCGGTACCCCTATTCAAATCCCTGAATATGTTAGACATTAAGTCACTGCACATTCTCTCATGTGTACTATACATATACAAAACGCTAAATTGTAATGCCAATCCTGATTTCAAAAGCTTCATAGAAGGTTGTAACAGAACCCATGAGCACCACACCAGAAATAAATACAGTTTTGATATTCCTAGAGTACGACTTAATCAAACCAGAAATGCTCTACAAATCAAGGGGCCCAGGATGTGGAATGACTTTCCCAACCATGTTAAAGACAGTACCTCTCTCAACCAGTTTAAGTTAAAAACGAAGCTATACCTAATAAATTCCCTGTAACCTACCTTACCTCTCTATTGTCAACCCATGTATGTTTTTTTTTTTTTTTTTTGTTTTACAAATCAACGCTGTTTTAATGTAATTTTCTGTAATAATTTGTAATTGTATTTGTGCTGTTTTTTCAACAATGTTCCCCCCTCTTTTACCTCTATTTTTATTTGTACTCAACGCATTTTTTTCTTTTTACCCATTAGTTTTAAGCTTTAGTCAGTAGTGTTTTTTCCTGCCCGAAACGCTTTGCGTAATAGTGGCTTTAGGCATTGTATGTACTAGCTCCTATCTATAAAGCCAACAAACTTTGTAAAATCCCTTTATGTATGTACCTTTGCCTAAATAAAAATTATTATTATTATTATTAGTGTGATCACACAAACTTGTGTGTAGATAAAATGCACTAGAATTTTGCGCAGTTAAAATACTATTTGCGTGTTGGGACAAACGCAATTGTAAGGAATTTCCTGTTGGTCCAAGGTACACAGACTCACAATCATTGCAGGGAATCGAATTCACACAATCTGCTGCACCAGGGGAGTTTTTTTTTATTAAATTGGACTTGATCGTACGATTAGTGAATACCAAATAGATATTATGATTCATAAAAACCGGGGAAAGTTTTTCATGTCATACCACATGTCATGTGAAAACATGACTCCACCTGCCAAAGATTATCGGGGAATTCAAACATGGTTACGCATATAGGAATGTTCAGACCTACAAGCCTGGAAGCCATCAAATTCATTGATCTTGGTCACACGAGCTGGGTGCTTCAATTTTACCTCTTCAATAAGGATAACAGTGCCTGAGGAAGCCAAGAATCGACTCACGTCTGTGTAAATACCTGCTGAAGACTCTTAGTGGATCGAGGAGACCTACCTTTCCGGCAGTGCAATAGAATCAACTGAAAAAGGTGTGTTTTTTTTGCGGGAGGCATGCGAGGGACGGGGGAAGTACACAGGCCAGGGCGAGGATTATCCCAGTGCCACCATAAACAATAACCTCCAGGCGGGGAGGAGGCCTCAAGTGGAGGGAGAGAAGGGGAGGCTCACAAACCTGCTTGTATTACAGCAGGCTTGGAGGTAATACAAGCAGGTTTGTCAATATATGTGTCTTTTCAGATGTACGGTGAGTTTGTAGTGCTAAACATAATGCACCAGTGAAACTTCCTGTTAATTGTGAGTGACCGCTGCCTGTGGCGGGCACCCCCCCCCCTCCCTTTCCAAGCCTCTCGCAGGTCTTGCCAGTCTATCCAGCAACCCACTCCTGGCGGCTGACCCGACGTCCACCGTCACTCCACGGCTACCGTCATCCCACTGCCACCCCTCGCTCACCGTCGCCCCACGCCTACCTACGTCACACGCCTTGCGGCTCAACCACCAGGAAAGGGTGGACGGATACATGTGGTGTGGTCAAGAGAGGGAGAGGGTCACCAGTGTGCCAATGATTGTTTGAAAAAGATAAATTGATTCCAGCTCGGTGGTGAACATTGCGAGTATCGTGTTGAGTGCACCACACCCAGTGAGCCAGAATACATTCACCAGTGTGTAGTGATATAAAAGGAAATTATCCAAGACTCGAGTGCCACCCCCCCCAAACCCTCCCTCCACCCCCCAATGTGAAGTGTTTTTCCGCTCCCCTGTAGTGGGTGTGGTGTCTTCCACTCCCCCTCCCCCTACCTCCTACGATCAGGCGATCACGCCTTTCCCTCCCTGCCCATGCCAGCACACAGCCTCCCATGCATCCCCATCCCCACCCACCATCTTCACGTGCCCACCCACCCAAGGCATCTGCCTAGACATGGCGCATGGTATACGGAACTACCAGGTTCCACCCAGCTAGGAGGGAAGCAGCACTCAGGAGCCTGATGCTCCTGAGTGCTGAGTCCGAGTCCGAGGATTATAACGCTATCGGTTCATTTGCTCCAGGCTCCTCAGGAGGGTACACAGGGGTAAGACCTCAACATGTCAAGGAAATGGTGACCTTTGTTCTTGGGCCAGCTGCAGAAACGCTCCTGACAGTAATCACAATGTTTGTCAACAACTGCCTCGCCGGGTTAATCCCTGATGAAATCAAACCATTCTTCTTTGGTACATCCCTATGTGCCCTGAAAAAGAAGGATGGAGGGATCAGACCCATTGCCGTTGGTAATACCCTTCGCCGCCTAGTTGCAAGGGCTGCTGTCAGATGTATCCAAATGGAAGCAGCCACCATGCTGCAACCTAACCAGCTGGGGTTTGGGGTCCCCCCAAGGTTGTGAAGCAGCAGCTCATGCTGCACGAGCCTACATTAGCTCTCTTACTGAAGACCAGGCAGTAGTAAAATTATATTTCAAAAAAGTTTTCCACTCGGTCAAAAGGGATGTAGTCCTCACCGCAATCCAGGAACATTGCCGAAGCATTCACCCCTTTGTGTCAGCAGGTTACAGCATAGACTCAACCCTCCTGTTTGGCGAACACGAAGTCACCTCAGCAAACGGAATTCAACAGGAAGACCAATTGCACCTTTCTTCTTTTGCATAGCGGTTCGAGATATCAAAAGCAGACTAAAATGAGCTCAACGTCTGGTTCCTGGATGATGGCACTCTGGTAGGCACACAAGACTCCCTGCTGGAAGATCTGCAGCTGGTGAAGTCACAGGGGAAGACCCTGGATTTCGTTCTTAACCCCTCCAAGTGCGAAGTTAAAAATGATGAGCTCCTCAAGTCAATATTCAGGAAGGCACTCAACTAAGATTTAGATGACAGTCAGTGGGACCAAGCAACACTACCAGTGAGATTCGGGGGAATAGGCATATGAAAGGCAACTGAGGGAGCACTTCCAGAATGTACAGCAGCCAACGAATCTGCCAGTAGGGCAGATCCTATTGGAGCGTATGAGAAACACAGCGGGAACTCATGATCAAAAGTTCATCGAAGCAGCCAGTCAATGGAAAACCATTGCACACCCTCTACCCCGACCACAGGCCCTAAAAAACCACAAGTAGGCCCACTGTGATAGCCCCATAATGAAAAAGACCTCCACAACAATGCTTGAAAACGCAGATGCTGAGAACGAAGCCTGCCTCCTAGCAGTAACAGCACTCCATGCCACAGTTTTTTTTATTTGCTGTGGCCAATCCAGCCCTGGGAACTCGCCTCAATCATGACGCCCTCAGCATTGGAGTTGCCCTTTGCCATGCCGCCCCCATTCTCACCGAACGTAGATGCATCTGTGGAATGGCGATGGCAGAGCAATATGGTCGTCATAGTCTGGTAAGTCGTAAATCCCAGGGTAAGACTGCAAGACATGAAGAAGTCAACAAAAAACATCAAGAGGAGCCTCGCCACGGCCCGCTGCCCAGCACAAAGAGAACCACACTTATTCAGACCCAACGAACCTCGGAAGCACCCAGAAAGCTTACCATCCTTCCTTGGAAGGATGGTAAGCAAGTGATGTGGGACTACACATGCGCTTCCACAATGGCCAGTACCTACCTCTACCACAGCACAGGCGAAAGGGGGCGGCGCTGCTTCTTTCAGGGAATCGCAGAAAACCATCAAATACAGAGGTCTGGCACACTGCTACAGCTTTATTCTGATCGGTTTGGAGACCCTCGGTTCGTGATGGAAATGTGCATTGTTAATTCCTGAAGGAATTGGAGGACAAATTTATCAGCGCTACAAAGGACCAGAGAGTGAAAAGTTTCTTGTTCTAGCACCTCAGTGTCGCGATTCAGAGGGGAAATGCCTGTTGTATCTTGGGCACGAGTCCAACTTCGGAGGAATTCAAAGAAGTGATCGAATGCAACAATGATCGAATCTGTCCGTAACATTTATCAGTGTTTCCATCGGTGTGTTTTTCATTTTTCTTGCACAGTATTGGTTGTGTTGTGTATGTGTTAATGCCACATTTTGTAATCATGTAATCTTGTACAATAAATTTCCCTATATATATAAATATATATGGGGTGGTAGGAGAAGACAATATGTGCCAGTGTGCACGAGACAGCCCGACAAGGCTCTCCCGGATGCTGCATATCGTCTTCTTTAAGGCACACTTACTTCATGGGTGTGAATATGTGACAACAGGTGCTCTCTTCATGGGTGTGAATACGTGACAACAGGTGCTCTCTTCATGTTTGTGAACACGTGACAACAGGTGCTCACTTCATGGGTGTGAGCACGTGACAACAGGTGCTCACTTCATGGGTGTGAATACGTGACAACAGGTGCTCACTTCATGGGTGTGAACACGTGACAACAGGTGCTCACTTCATGGGTGTGAATACGTGACAACAGGTGCTCACTTCATGGGTGTGAATACGTGACAACAGGTGCTCACTTCATGGGTGTGAGCACGTGACAACAGGTGCTCACTTCATGGGTGTGAACACGTGGCAACAGGTGCTCACTTCATGGGTGTGAGCAGGTGACAACAGGTGCTCACTTCATGGGTGTGAATACGTGACAACAGGTGCTCACTTCATGGGTGTGAATACGTGACAACAGGTGCTCACTTCATGGGTGTGAATACGTGACAACAGGTGCTCACTTCATGGGTGTGAACACGTGACAACAGGTGTTCACTTCATGGGTGTGAACATGCAACTACAGGTGTTCACTTCATGAGTGTAAACACGTGACAACACGTGGTTACTGAGTCTGGTTTCTCATCTTAGTGACGTTAATCCCTTTCTCCTAAATTAGGTATTATTCTGGATGATATATGAGTGAGTGGCCTGACGTTGTATTTGAGTGCAGTGTCAGAAGAAGTGGCAGCACGAGAGGGTGACTACTCTGATGGTGTTATTATTGTTGTTGCATTTTTTATTTATCACACTGTGATCAATTTGGGGGTTCCTGACCGGACGATGCCATCCTGTTTGCAGTTCTGATAAGATGGGGAGGCTCTGTCTGGGGGGATTTTCCCCATGATAGTTATGGTCCCTATTTGTATGTATATATGTATGTGTTTATATGAATTCACCTAGTTGTGCTTGCAGGGGTTGAGCTCTGCTCTTTTAGCTCGCCTCTAAACTGTCAATCAACGAGTAATTTTAATTACTTTTTCCTACACACATACCCACACTCCCAGGAAGCAGCCAGTAACAGCTGTCTTACTCTCAGGCAACTATTTACTGCTAGGTAACAGGGGCATCAGGGTGAAACAAACTGTGCCCAATTGTCTCCACCGGCGCCGGGAATCGAACCCCGGTCCACACGACTACGTATACAGTGTGCTGTCCAATGACCCACCAGCGCCCCTTGTATGTATGTATGTATGTATGTATGTATGTATGTATGTATGTATGTATGTATGTATGTATGTATGTATGTATGTATGTATGTATGTATATATGTATGTATGTATGTATGTATGTATGTATGTATGTATGTATGTATGTATGTATGTATGTATGTATGTATGTATGTAAGTTTGTATGTATGTATGTATGTATGTATGTATGTATGTATGTATGTATGTATGTATGTATGTATGTATGTATGTATGTATGTATGTATGTATGTATGTAAGTTTGTATGTATGTATGTATGTATGTATGTATGTATGTATGTATGTATGTATGTATGTATGTATGTATGTATGTATGTATGTATGTATGTATGTAAGTTTGTATGTATGTATGTACTCACCTAGTTGTGCTTGCAGGGGTTGAGCTCTGGCTCTTTGGTCCCGCCTCTCAACCGTCAATCAACAGGTGTGCAGATTCGGGCTCTATCATATCTACACTTGAAACTGTGTATGGAGTCAGCCTCCACCACATCACTTCCTAATGCATTCCATTTGTCAACCACTCTGACACTAAAAAAGTTCTTTCTAATATCTCTGTGGCTCATTTGGGCGCTCAGTTTCCACCTGTGTCCCCTTGTGCGTGTGCCCCTTGTGTTAAATGACCTGTCTTTATAAACCCTGTCGATTCCCTTGAGAATCTTGAATGTGGTGATCATGTCCCCCCCTAACTCTTCTGTCTTCGAACGAAGTGAGGTTAAAATTCCCGTAGTCTCTCTTCGTAGCTCAAACCTCTCCGCTCGGGTACTAGTCTGGTGGCAAACCTTTGAACCTTTTCCAGTTTAGTCTTATGCTTGACTAGATATGGACTCCATGCTGGAGCCGCATACTCCAGGATTGGTCTGACATATGTGGTATATAATGTTCTGAAAGATTCCTTACACAAGTTTCTAAAGGCCGTTCTTATGTGGGCCAATCTGGCATATGCTGCTGCTGTTATCCTCTTAATATGAGCTTCAGGGGACAGGTCTGGCGTGATATCAACCCCCAGGTCTTTCGCTCTCTCTGACTCTTGAAGTATTCCATCTCCTAAGTGATACCTTGTATCTGGTCTCCTGCTTCCTACCCCTATCTTCATTACATTACATTTGCTTGGGTTACACTCTAACAGCCATTTGTTCGACCATTCCTGCAGCTTATCCAGGTCTTCTTGAAGCCTCAAGCTATCCTCCTCTGTCTTAATCCTTCTCATAATTTTGGCTTCATCAGCAAACATCGAGAGGAATGAGTCTATACCCTCTGGGAGATCATTTACGTATGTCAGAAACAGGATAGGTGCAAGTATGTATGTATGAATGTGTCTGTCTTCCACATATCCATCGGTTTATGCGTCGATCTATCCATCTGTCTATCTACTCATCTATCCATCAATCTATTCATCTATCTATCAATCTTTCTGTGTATCCATTGATCAGTCCATCTCTCCATCTAGTCACTTGGACTGGACGGAGGAGCAACGGTCTTGCTTCATGCAGGTCGGCGTTCAATCCCCGACTGTCCAAATGGTTGGGCGCCATTCCTTTTCCCCCACCCCCCGTCCCATCCCAAATCCTTATCCTGATCCCTTCCAATGGCTATTTAGTTGTAATGGCTTGGCCTTTTCCCCTGATAATTCCCTCCCTCTCTCTCTCTCTCAATTACACACATATATACTCCATCTAGTGTTTCATATATCCATCTTTCTATTCATCCAGCCACCTATCCGTCCTCTTGCTATGCATCCGTGAATATATATTAAGAAGCACTGAAACAACTGTATGGGCGTAAGAAATGTTAAAATGTTCAGAATAATAACTCTATGTTAATCACACGCTAATATTTTGCACTTAGTTCCCACACGACTCCCTTAACATGTTGTGTTGTTGTATATAAATGTTATTATTTCTTAAAGCATTTGTTTGGCCTTCCCGACCATCCTGTCCTTCCCGACCATCCTGGCCTTCCCGACCATCCTGTCCTTCCCGACCATCCCGTCCTTCCCGACCATCCTGTCCTTCCCGACCATCCTGTCCTTCCCGACCATCCTGTCCTTCCCGACCATCCCGTCCTTCCCGACCATCCTGTCCTTCCCGACCATCCTGGCCTTCCCGACCATCCCGTCCTTCCCGACCATCCCGTCCTTCCCGACCATCCCGTCCTTCCCGACCATCCTATCCTTCCCGACCATCCCGTCCTTCCCGACCATCCCGTCCTTCCCGACCATCCTATCCTTCCCGACCATCCCGTCCTTGCCGACCATCCAGTCCTTCCCGACCATCCTGTCCTTCCCGACCATCCCGTCCTTCCCGACCATCCTGTCCTTCCCGACCATCCCGTCCTTCCTGTCCTTCCTAACCATCCAGTCCTTCCTAACCATCCTGTCCTTCCCGACCATCCCGTCCTTCCCGACCATCCCGTCCTTCCCGACCATCCCGTCCTTCCTGACCATCCCGTCCTTCCCGACCATCCAGTCCTTCCCGACCATCCTGTCCTTCCCGACCATCCTGTCCTTCCCGACCATCCTGGCCTTCCCGACCATCCTGTCCTTCCCGACCATCCTGGCCTTCCCGACCATCCCGTCCTTCCTGACCATCCTGACCTTCCCGACCATCCTGTCCTTCCCGACCATCCCGTCCTTCCCGACCATCCTGGCCTTCCCGACCATCCCGTCCTTCCTGACCATCCTGTCCTTCCCGACCATCCTGTCCTTCCCGACCATCCTGCCCTTCCCGACAATCCTGGCCTTCCCGACCATCCTGTCCTTCCCGACCATCCTGGCCTTCCCGACCATCCTGTCCTTCCCGACCATCCAGTCCTTCCCGACCATCTTGTCCTTCCCGACCATCCCGTCCTTCCCGACTATCCCGTCCTTCCCGACCATCCCGTCCTTCCCGACCATCCTGTCCTTCCCGACCATCCTGGCCTTCCCGACCATCCCGTCCTTCCTGACCATCCAGTCCTTCCCGACCATCCTGTCCTTCCCGACCATCCTGGCCTTCCCGACCATCCTGTCCTTCCTGCCGATCCTGTCCTTCCCGACCATCCCGTCCTCCCGACCATCCTGTCCTTGCTGCCCATCCTGTCTTTCCCGACCATCCTGTCCTTCCCGACCATCCAGTCCTTCCCGACCATCCAGTCTGTCCCGACCATCCTGTCCTTCCCGACCATCCCGTCCTTTCCGACCATCCGGTCCTTCTCGACCATGCCGTCCTTCCCGACCATCCCGTCCTTCCCGACCATCCAGTCCTTCCCGACCATCCTGTCCTTCCCGACCATTCCGTCCTTCCCGACCATCCTGTCCTTCCCGACCATCCTGTCCTTCCCGACCATCCTGCCTTTCCCGACCATCCTGTCCTTCCCAACCATCCCGTCCTTCCCGACCATTCCGTCCTCCCGACCATCCTGTCCTTGCTGCCCATCCTGTCTTTCCCGACCATCCTGTCCTTCCCGACCATCCAGTCCTTCCCGACCATCCAGTCCTTCCCGACCATCCTGTCCTTCCCGACCATCCCGTCCTTCCCGACCATCCCGTCCTTCCCGACCATCCCGTCCTTCCTGTCCTTCCTAACCATCCCGTCCTTCCCGACCATCCCGTTCTTCCCGACCATCCTGGCCTTCCCGACCATCCAGTCCTTCCCGACCATCCTGTCCTTCCCGACCATTCCGTCCTTCCCGACCATCCTGTCCTTCCCGACCATCCTGTCCTTCCCGACCATCCCGTCCTCCCGACCATCCTGTCCTTGCTGCCCATCCTGTCTTTCTTGACCATCCTGTCCTTCCCGACCATCCAGTTCTTCCCGACCAACCAGTCCTTCCCGACCATCCTGTCCTTCCCGACCATCCCGTTCTTCCCGACCATCCTGGCCTTCCCGACCATCCAGTCCTTCCCGACCATCCTGTCTTCCCGACCATCCTGTCCTTCCTGACCATCCCGTCCTTCCCGACCATCCCGTCCTTCCCGACCATCCTGTCCTTCCCGACCATCCTGGCCTTCCCGACCATCCCGTCCTTCCCGACCATCCTGTCCTTCCCGACCATCCCGTCCTTCCCGACCATCCTGTCCTTCCCGACCATCCTGTCCTTCCTGACCATCCCGTCCTTCCCGACCATCCCGTCCTTCCCGACCATCCTGTCGTTCCCGACCATCCCGTCCTTCCCGACCATCCTGGCCTTCCCGACCATCCCGTCCTTCCCGACCATCCTGTCGTTCCCGACCATCCCGTCCTTCCCGACCATCCCGTCCTTCCCGACCATCCCGTCCTTCCTGACCATCCCGTCCTTCCCGACCATCCAGTCCTTCCCGACCATCCTGTCCTTCCCGACCATCCTGTCCTTCCCGACCATCCTGTCCTTCCCGACCATCCCGTCCTTCCCGACCATCCTGGCCTTCCCGACCATCCCGTCCTTCCTGACCATCCTGTCCTTCCCGACCATCCTGCCCTTCCCGACAATCCTGGCCTTCCCGACCATCCTGTCCTTCCCGACCATCCTGTCCTTCCCGACCATTCCGTCCTTCCCGACCATCCTGTCCTTCCCGACCATCCTGTCCTTCCCGACCATCCCGTCCTCCCGACCATCCTGTCCTTGCTGCCCATCCTGTCTTTCTTGACCATCCTGTCCTTCCCGACCATCCAGTTCTTCCCGACCAACCAGTCCTTCCCGACCATCCTGTCCTTCCCGACCATCCCGTTCTTCCCGACCATCCTGGCCTTCCCGACCATCCAGTCCTTCCCGACCATCCTTTCCTTCCAGACCATCCTGTCCTTCCGGACCATCCTGGCCTTCCCGACCATCCTGTCCTTCCCGACCATCCTGTCCTTCCCGACCATCCTGTCCTTCCTGACCATCCCGTCCTTCCCGACCATCCAGTCCTTCCCGACCATCCTGTCGTTCCCGACCATCCCGTCCTTCCCGACCATCCCGTCCTTCCCGACCATCCCGTCCTTCCTGACCATCCCGTCCTTCCCGACCATCCAGTCCTTCCCGACCATCCTGTCCTTCCCGACCATCCTGTCCTTCCCGACCATCCTGTCCTTCCCGACCATCCCGTCCTTCCCGACCATCCTGGCCTTCCCGACCATCCCGTCCTTCCTGACCATCCTGTTCTTCCTGACCATCCTGTCCTTCCCGACCATCCCGTCCTTCCCGACCATCCTGTCCTTCCCGACCATCCAGTCCTTCCCGACCATCCAGTCCTTCCCGACCATCCTGTTCTTCCCGACCATCCAGTCCTTCCCGACCATCCTGTCCTTCCCGACCATCCCGTCCTTCCCGACCATCCAGTCCTTCCCGACCATCCCGTCCTTCACGACCATCCTGTCCTTCCCGACCATCCTGTCCTTCCCGACCATCCCGTCCTTCCCGACCATCCTGTCCTTCCCGACCATCCAGTCCTTCACGACCATCCTGTCCTTCCCGACCATCCCGTCCTTCCCGACCATCCCGTCCTTCCCGACCATCCCGTCCTTCCCGACCATCCTGTCCTTCCCGACCATCCTAGTCCTTCCTAACCATCCAGTCCTTCCCGACCATCCCGTCCTTCCCGACCATTCCGTCCTTCCCGACCATCCTGTCCTTCCCGACCATCCCGTCCTTCCCGACCATCCCGTCCTTCCCGACCATCCCGTCCTATCCGACCATCCTGTCCTTCCCGACCATCCTGTCCTTCCCGACCATCCCGTCCTTCCCGACCATCCAGTCCTTCCCGACCATCTTGTCCTCTTCGACTATCCTGTCCTTCCCGACCATCCTGTCCTTCCCGACCATCCCGTCCTTCCCGACCATCCTGTCCTTCCCGACCATCCCGTCCTCCCCGACCATCCTGTCCTTCCCGACCATCCTGTCCTTCCCGACCATCCTGTCCTTCCCGACCATCCCGTCCTCCCCGACCATCCTGTCCTTCCCGACCATCCTGTCCTTCCCGACCATCCTGTCCTTCCCTACCATCCCGTCCTTCCCGACCATCCAGTCCTTCCCGACCATCCCGTCCTTCCCGACGATCTCGTCCTTCCCGACCATCCTGTCCTTCCCGATCATCCTGGCCTTCCCGACCATCCCGACCATCCCGTCCTTCCCGTCCTTCCCGACTATCCTGTCCTTCCCGACCATCCCGTCCTTCCCGACCATCCAGTCCTTCCCGACCATCCCGTCCTTCCCGACCATCCTGTCCTTCCCAACGATCCCGTCCTTCCCGACCATCCCGTCCTTCCCGACCATCCCGTCCTTCCCGACGATCCCGTCCTTCCCGACCATCCTGTCCTTCACGACCATCCCGTCCTTCCCGACCATCCTGTCCTTCCCGACCATCCTGTCCTTCCCGACCATCCTGTCCTTCACGACCATCCCGTCCTTCCCGACCATCCTGTCCTTCCCGACCATCCTGTCCTTCCCGACCATCCCGTCCTTCCCGACCATCCTGTCCTTCCCGACCATCCCGTCCTTCCCGACCATCCCGTCCTTCCCGACCATCCCGTCCTTCCCGACTATCTTGTCCTTCCCGACCATTCTGTCCTTCCCGACCATCCTGTCCTTCCCGACCATCCTGTCCTTCCCGACCATCCTGGCCTTCACGACCATCCCGTCCTTCCCGACGATCCCGTCCTTCCCGACTATCCTGTCCTTCACGACCATCCCGTCCTTCCCGACCATCCTGTCCTTCCCGACCATCCTGTCCTTCCCGACCATCCTGTCCTTCCCGACCATCCTGGCCTTCACGACCATCCCGTCCTTCCCGTCGATCCCGTCCTTCCCGACCATCCTGTCCTTCACGACCATCCCGTCCTTCCCGACCATCCTGTCCTTCCCGACCATCCTGTCCTTCCCGACCATCCTGTCCTTCACGACCATCCCGTCCTTCCCGACCATCCTGTCCTTCCCGACCATCCTGTCCTTCCCGACCATCCCGTCCTTCCCGACCATCCTGTCCTTCCCGACCATCCCGTCCTTCCCGACCATCCCGTCCTTCCCGACCATCCCGTCCTTCCCGACTATCTTGTCCTTCCCGACCATCCTGTCCTTCCCGACCATCCTGTCCTTCCCGACCATCCTGTCCTTCCCGACCATCCTGGCCTTCACGACTATCCCGTCCTTCCCGACCATCCTGTCCTTCCCGACCATCCCGTCCTTCCCGACCATCCCGTCCTTCCCGATGATCCCGTCCTTCCCGACCATCCTGTCCTTCACGACCATCCCGTCCTTCCCGACCATCCTGTCCTTCCCGACCATCCCGTCCTTCCCGACCATCCCGTCCTTCCCGACTATCCTGTCCTTCCCGACCATCCTGTCCTTCCCGACCATCCTGTCCTTCCCGACCATCCCGTCCTTCCCGACCATCCTGTCCTTCCCGACCATCCCGTCCTTCCCGACCATCCCGTCCTTCCCGACCATCCCGTCCTTCCCGACTATCTTGTCCTTCCCGACCATCCTGGCCTTCCCGACCATCCTGTCCTTCCCGACCATCCCGTCCTTCCCGACCATCCCGTCCTTCCCGACTATCCTGTCCTTCCCGACCATCCTGTCCTTCCCGACCATCCTGTCCTTCCCGACCATCCCGTCCTTCCCGACCATCCCGTCCTTCCCGACCATCCCGTCCTTCCCGACCATCCTGTCCTTCCCGACCATCCCGTCCTTCCCGACCATCCCGTCCTTCCCGACTATCCTGTCCTTCCCGACCATCTTTGCCTTCCCGACCATCCTGTCCTTCCCGACCATCGCGTCCTTCCCGACCATCCTGTCCTTCCCGACCATCCCGTCCTTCCCGACCATCCCGTCCTTCCCGACCATCCTGTCCTTCCCGACCATCCCGTCCTTCCCGAACATCCTGTCCTTCCCGACCATCCTGTCCTTCCCGACCATCCCGTCCTTCCCGACCATCCCGTCCTTCACGACCATCCAGTCCTTCCCGACCATCCTGTCCTTCCCGACCATCCCGTCCTTCCCGACCATCCCGTCCTTCCCGACCATCCCGTCCTTCCCGACCATCCCGTCCTTCCCGACGATCCCGTCCTTCCCGACCATCCCGTCCTTCCCGACCATCCCGTCCTTCCCGACCATTCTGTCCTTCCCGACCATCCCGTCCTTCCCGACCATCCTGTCCTTCCCGACCATCCCGTCCTTCCCGACCATCCTGTGCTTCCCGAGCATCCTGTCCTTCCCGACCATCCCGTCTTTCCCGACCATCCTGTCCTTCCCGACCATCCTGTCCTTGCCGACCGTTCCGTCCTTCCCGACCATCCCGTCCTTCCCGACCATCCTGTCCTTCCCGACCATCCCGTCCTTCCCGACCATCCCGTCCTTCCCGACCATTCCGTCCTTCCCGACCATCCTGTCCTTCCCGACCATCCCGTCCTTCCCGACCATTCCGTCCTTCCCGACCATCCTGGCCTTCCCGACCATCCTGTCCTTCCCGACCATCCCGTCCTTCCCGACCATCCCGTCCTTCCCGACCATCCTGTCCTTCCCGACCATCCCGTCCTTCCCGACCATCCCGTCCTTCCCGACCATCCTGACCATCCCGTCCTTCCCGACCATCCCGACCATCCCGTCCTTCCCGACCATTCCGTCCTTCCCGACCATCCTGGCCTTCCCGACCATCCTGTCCTTCCCGACCATCCTGACCATCCCGTCCTTCCCGACCATTCCGTCCTTCCCGACCATCCTGGCCTTCCCGACCATCCCGTCCTTCCCGACCATCCTGACCATCCCGTCCTTCCCGACCATCCCGTCCTTCCCGACCATTCCGTCCTTCCCGACCATCCTGGCCTTCCCGACCATCCTGTCCTTCCCGACCATCCCGTCCTTCCCGACCATCCTGTCCTTCCCGACCATCCCGTCCTTCCCGACCATCCCGTCCTTCCCGACCATTCCGTCCTTCCCGACCATCCCGTCCTTCCCGACCATTCCGTCCTTCCCGACCATCCTGGCCTTCCCGACCATCCTGTCCATCCTGTCCTTCCCGACCATCCTGGCCATCCTGGCCATCCTGTCCTCGTATCCCAGACCATACCCCTATACTTTAAGGTGAGCACAGTTGCAAGCGTCTGACCTTCAACATTGGACAGACAGACAAACAAAGGGTCAGACAGACATTCTCTCCTTCACCACAGCATCATTATTTCCTGTGTCTCATCTCTGTCTTTTTTCCACAATATTTCTCACTTTTCATCTAACATCGCTCTACTATCCCGATGTGTCCGACATTTATTTGGTACTCACGTATTCCACCACTCTAAATTATATCCATTCCCTTGTGTTTTTACCATTTTCTCTTTATATGTAGTTCATGTTTACGTCTCATTACTGTGTTTCTTCTTTCTATCTTTACTACTGCTTCCTCTCTCCCTGTGTCTCAGTTTTTACGTCTTCACCCTCTCGACCTCATTGGTCCATCACCTCCTGTGTGTACACTCCCAGTGTCTAATGTCTCTGTGTTTACCATTCATGGTTGTTGCCTAAACGTGCTCATCCCATGTCTCTCTTCTTCGCTCTCAACTCTTCGTCTTCACTACCAGCGATTCTCTGCTCTTTATCCCTGCGTATCTCCCCCTTCATCGTGAACTCTTGTTTGTTACATCTTAGTCTTAGCATTGTGTCTCACTCTTATGGCAACACCATGTATCACTATTCATTCCTCACTCATCTGCACTCCTCTAGCTGTAACTATTTTCTTAATCTATGCTATACTCGTCACGTGGTATGTAAATGTCTACAGTTCTTTTTTTAGGTTCATATTTTTGCAGAATCCTCTGCATTTATTATGTGCTCTTGTTGCATGTTTTCAATGATAGTTTTGGAATCTGAATGTATGATGACATGCCGTCGATCATCAGCAAGGACGTGTTCCAAACATTTTTGAATGTCTACCATCTGTGTTTGTAGAGTTGATCGCACGTTTGAGTCTCTATCAATAGGATTTCCTGCCTAAACTGCAACTCCAAATTCTTGTCTCTCCTGGTATACTGAGTTGGTATACTGATATGAATGTTCAGTATATGAAGCTCTAGGATACCATGTATTCTTCAATATATATTGTATATCTTTGTTGTGATTCATAGCAGATGGGAATCTGATTCTTCTTTCCTTGAAGAGCCAAAATGTTAAAGCGTGTTGGTAAATATTCACACGGTGCTTGCACAACGAAATCTACAAGTGTTTCCTAGTCACCTTTCTCACTGATTATATTTGTGATATCAAATGTATTGATGACATTTGTTGTAAAATGTTGTTGTTGTTGTTAAAGATTCGCTACCTGAAACAAAAAGGTCCAAGTAGCACGGGCTATGGTGAGCCCGTTGTGTAAAATGTGTCAACCAGTTGCTATTGGAGGCACATGTGAACAGTGTTACAGCTCCACTAAGTGTATGGTATGTCATAGTTAACTTTTCTCAGTGAAGTCAGTATTTTGGTCACAATGTATTGAGCAAAGCCTTTTATCTAAATTGTAACCGCGGTTAGTTTGGTTTCTTCAGCTAAGTATTTAAGGTCATCATGGATTCCTCCACTGTAAGATGCACTGCGTTGTTCAGAACAACATCAACCTTGGCGGTCGCTGCATAATCAACAAGCACACTTCATGTATGTAAAACATCCTGAACCATCTGAGTCCCACTCCTACTTGCGGCCATGACTTTTTCTCATAATTTGCTATCGGAATTGTTCATTTTACACCCCCCATATTGAATTGGCTTGTTAAACATTTAATAATCATTCCGCACTGATATATAACCCATTAACGGATACAGTTGTGAATGTGTAGGTGGTGAATGTTTGCTGACATAACTGAAACAGTGGATCTTGTTATGTCTAAAATTACGATCACTGCACATGACACGTTACAATTGTTCTGATTACCAGACTTTGTTCTAATATGTGTTGAGATGAAAATCTAGTGTTTGGCATTTTTTCTTTTACATTTTTTAATGGTTTTTAAAGGCAACAAATGAAAGGATCCTTCTAAAGAAGAAACGATTGATTTAAATGTTGTTCTTTCTTTGTATGGGGTTGAAAACCCCATATAGCCCCATGATTCATTGTGTGGAGAACCCCATATAGCCCCATGATTCATGGTGTTGAGAACCCCATATAGCCCCATGATTCATTGTGTGGAGAACCCCATATAGCCCCATGATTCATGGTGTTGAGAACCCCATATAGCCCCATGATTCATTGTGTGGAGAACCCCATATAGCCCCATGATTCATGGTGTTGAGAACCCCATATAGCCCCATGATTCATTGTGTGGAGAACCCCATATAGCCCCATGATTCATGGTGTTGAGAACCCCATATAGCCCCATGATTCATTGTGTGGAGAACCCCATATAGCCCCATGATTCATGGTGTTGAGAACCCCATATAGCCTCATGATTCATGATGAGGAGAACCCCATATAGCCCCATGATTCATGGGGTTGAGAACCCCATATAGCCTCATGATTCATGGTGTTGAGAACCCCATATAGCCTCATGATTCATGGTGTTGAGAACCCCATATAGCCCCATGATTCATGGTGTTGAGAACCCCATATAGCCCCATGATTCATGGTGTTGAGAACCCCATATAGCCTCATGATTCATAATGATGAGAACCCCATATAGCCCCATGATTCATGGTGTTGAGAACCCCATATAGCCCCATGATTCATGGTGTTGAGAACCCCATATAGCCCCATGATTCATGGTGTTGAGAACCCCATATAGCCCCATGATTCATGGTGTTGAGAACCCAATATAGCCTCATGATTCATGGTGTTGAGAACCCCATATAGCCTCATGATTCAAGTTGTTGAGAACCCCGTATAGTTTCATGATTCATGGTGCTGAGAACCCCATATAGCCCCATGATTCATGTTGTTGAGAACTCCATATATCCTCATGATTCATGGTGTTGAGAAACCCATATAGCCTCATGATTCATGATGATGAGAACCCCATATAGCCCCATGATTCATGGTGTTGAGAACCCCATATAGCCCCATGATTCATGGTGTTGAGAACCCCATATAGCCCCATGATTCATGGTGTTGAGAACCCAATATAGCCTCATGATTTATGGTGTTGAGAACCCCATATAGCCTCATGATTCAAGGTGTTGAGAACCCCGTATAGTTTCATGATTCATGGTGCTGAGAACCCCATATATCCTCATGATTCATGTTGTTGAGAACTCTATATATCCTCATGATTCATGGTGTTGAGAAACCCATATAGCCTCATGATTCATGATGATGAGAACCCCATATAGCCCCATGATTCATGGTGTTGAGAACCCCATATAGCCTCATGATTCATGGTGTTGAGAACCCCATATAGCCTCATGATTCATGGTGTTGAGAACCCCATATAGCCTCATGATTCATAATGATGAGAACCCCATATAGCCCCATGATTCATGGTGTTGAGAACCCCATATGGCCTCATGATTCATGATGAGGAGAACCCCATATAGCCTCTTGATTCATGGTGTGGAGAACCCCATATAGCCTCTTGATTCATGGTGTGGAGAACCCCATATAGCCTCATGATTCATGGTGTTGAGAACCCCATATAGCCTCATGATTCATGGTGTTGAGAACCCCATATAGCCCCAAGATTCATAGTGTGGAGAACCCCATATAGACTCATGATTCATGGTGTTGAAAAACCCCATATAGCCCCATGATTCATGGTGTTGAGAACCCCATATAGCCTCATGATTCATGGTGTTGAGAACCCCATATAGCCTCATGATTCATGGTGTTGAGAACACCATATAGCCTCTTGATTCATGGTGTTGAGAACCCCATATAGCCCCATGATTCATGGTGTTGAGAACCCCATATAGCCTCATGATTCATGGTGTTGAGAACCCCATATAGCCTCATGATTCATGGTGTTGAGAACCCCATATAGCCTCATGATTCATGGTGTTGAGAACCCCATATAGCCTCATGATTCATGATGAAGAGAACCCCATATAGCCTCATGATTCATTGTGTTGAGAACCCCATATAGCCTCATGATTCATGGTGTTGAGAACCCCATATAGCCTCTTGATTCATGGTGTTGAGAACCCCATATAGCCTCATGATTCATGATGAAGAGAACCCCATATAGCCCCATGATTCATGATGTTGAGAACCCCATATAGCCTCATGATTCATGGTGTTGAGAACCCCATATAGCCTCATGATTCATGGTGTTGAGAACCCCATATAGCCTCATGATTCATGGTGTTGAGAACCCCATATAGCCTCTTGATTCATGGTGTGGAGAACCCCATATAGCCTCATGATTCATGGTGTTGAGAACCCCATATAGCCTCATGATTCATGGTGTTGAGAACCCCATATAGCCCCATGATTCATTGTGTGGAGAACCCCATATAGCCTCATGATTCATGGTGTTGAGAACCCCATATAGCCCCATGATTCATGGTGTTGAGAACCCCATATAGCCCCATGATTCATGGTGTTGAGAACCCCATATAGCCTCATGATTCATGGTGTTGAGAACCCCATATAGCCCCATGATTCATGGTGTTGAGAACCCCATATAGCCTCATGATTCATGGTGTTGAGAACCCCATATAGCCTCATGATTCATGGTGTTGAGAACCCCATATAGCCTCTTGATTCATGGTGTTGAGAACCCCATATAGCCTCATGATTCATGATGAAGAGAACCCCATATAGCCCAATGATTCATGATGTTGAGAACCCCATATAGCCTCATGATTCATGGTGTTGAGAACCCCATATAGCCTCATGATTCAAGTTGTTGAGAACCCCGTATAGTTTCATGATTCATGGTGCTGAGAACCCCATATAGCCCCATGATTCATGTTGTTGAGAACTCCATATATCCTCATGATTCATGGTGTTGAGAAACCCATATAGCCTCATGATTCATGATGATGAGAACCCCATATAGCCCCATGATTCATGGTGTTGAGAACCCCATATAGCCCCATGATTCATGGTGTTGAGAACCCCATATAGCCCCATGATTCATGGTGTTGAGAACCCAATATAGCCTCATGATTTATGGTGTTGAGAACCCCATATAGCCTCATGATTCAAGGTGTTGAGAACCCCGTATAGTTTCATGATTCATGGTGCTGAGAACCCCATATATCCTCATGATTCATGTTGTTGAGAACTCTATATATCCTCATGATTCATGGTGTTGAGAAACCCATATAGCCTCATGATTCATGATGATGAGAACCCCATATAGCCCCATGATTCATGGTGTTGAGAACCCCATATAGCCTCATGATTCATGGTGTTGAGAACCCCATATAGCCTCATGATTCATGGTGTTGAGAACCCCATATAGCCTCATGATTCATAATGATGAGAACCCCATATAGCCCCATGATTCATGGTGTTGAGAACCCCATATGGCCTCATGATTCATGATGAGGAGAACCCCATATAGCCTCTTGATTCATGGTGTGGAGAACCCCATATAGCCTCTTGATTCATGGTGTGGAGAACCCCATATAGCCTCATGATTCATGGTGTTGAGAACCCCATATAGCCTCATGATTCATGGTGTTGAGAACCCCATATAGCCCCAAGATTCATAGTGTGGAGAACCCGATATAGACTCATGATTCATGGTGTTGAAAAACCCCATATAGCCCCATGATTCATGGTGTTGAGAACCCCATATAGCCTCATGATTCATGGTGTTGAGAACCCCATATAGCCTCATGATTCATGGTGTTGAGAACCCCATATAGCCTCTTGATTCATGGTGTTGAGAACCCCATATAGCCCCATGATTCATGGTGTTGAGAACCCCATATAGCCTCATGATTCATGGTGTTGAGAACCCCATATAGCCTCATGATTCATGGTGTTGAGAACCCCATATAGCCTCATGATTCATGGTGTTGAGAACCCCATATAGCCTCATGATTCATGATGAAGAGAACCCCATATAGCCTCATGATTCATTGTGTTGAGAACCCCATATAGCCTCATGATTCATGGTGTTGAGAACCCCATATAGCCTCTTGATTCATGGTGTTGAGAACCCCATATAGCCTCATGATTCATGATGAAGAGAACCCCATATAGCCCCATGATTCATGATGTTGAGAACCCCATATAGCCTCATGATTCATGGTGTTGAGAACCCCATATAGCCTCATGATTCATGGTGTTGAGAACCCCATATAGCCTCATGATTCATGGTGTTGAGAACCCCATATAGCCTCTTGATTCATGGTGTGGAGAACCCCATATAGCCTCATGATTCATGGTGTTGAGAACCCCATATAGCCTCATGATTCATGGTGTTGAGAACCCCATATAGCCCCATGATTCATTGTGTGGAGAACCCCATATAGCCTCATGATTCATGGTGTTGAGAACCCCATATAGCCCCATGATTCATGGTGTTGAGAACCCCATATAGCCCCATGATTCATGGTGTTGAGAACCCCATATAGCCTCATGATTCATGGTGTTGAGAACCCCATATAGCCCCATGATTCATGGTGTTGAGAACCCCATATAGCCTCATGATTCATGTTGTTGAGAACCCCATATAGCCTCATGATTCATGGTGTTGAGAACCCCATATAGCCTCTTGATTCATGGTGTTGAGAACCCCATATTGCCTCATGATTCATGATGAAGAGAACCCCATATAGCCCAATGATTCATGATGTTGAGAACCCCATATAGCCTCATGATTCATGGTGTTGAGAACCCCATATAGCCTCATGATTCATGGCGTTGAGAACCCCATAAAGTCTCATGATTCATAGTGTTGAGATCCCCATATATCCTCATGATTCATGGTGTTGAGAACTCCATATAGCCTCATGATTCATGGTGTTGAGAAGCCCATATAGCCCCCCATGATTCATGGCGTTGAGAACCCCATATAGCCTCATGATTCATGGTGTTGAGAACTCCATATAGCCTCATGATTCATGATAAGGAGAACCCCATATAGCCTCATGATTCATGATGTTGAGAACCCCATATAGTCTCATGATTCATGGTGTTGAGAACCTCATATAGTCTCATGATTCATGGTGTTGAGAACCCCATATGACCTCATGATTCATGATGAGGAGAACCCCATATAGCCCCATGATTCATGGTGTTGAGAACCCCATATAGCCTCATGATTCATGATGAGGAGAACCCCGTATAGCCCCATGATTCATGGTGTTGAGAACCCCATATAGCCTCATGATTCATGGTGTTGAGAACCCCATATAGCCTCATGATTCATGGTGTTGAGAACCCCATATAGCCTCTTGATTCGTGGTGTTGAGAACCCCATATAGCCTCATGATTCATGATGAAGAGAACCCCATATAGCCCCATGATTCATGGTGTGGAGAACCCCATATAGCCCCATGATTCATGGTGTGGAGAACCTCATATAGTCTCATGATTCATAGTGTTGAGAACCCCATATAGCCCCATGATTCATGGTGTTGAGAACCCCATATAGACTCATGATTCATGGTGTTGAGAACCCCATATGACTTCATGATTCATGGAGTGGAGAACCTCATATAGTCTCATGATTCATTGTGTTGAGAACCCCATATATCCTCATGATTCATGGTGTTGAGAACCCCATATAGCCCCATGATTCATTGTGTGGAGAACCCCATATAGCCCCATGATTCATGGGGTTGAGAACCCCATATAGCCTCATGATTCATGGTGTTGAGAACCCCATATAGCCTCATGATTCATGGTGTTGAGAACCCCATATAGCCCCATGATTCATGGTGTTGAGAACCCCATATAGCCCCATGATTCATGGTGTTGAGAACCCCATATAGCCTCATGATTCATAATGATGAGAACCCCATATAGCCCCATGATTCATGGTGTTGAGAACCCCATATAGCCCCATGATTCATGGTGTTGAGAACCCCATATAGCCCCATGATTCATGGTGTTGAGAACCCCATATAGCCCCATGATTCATGGTGTTGAGAACCCAATATAGCCTCATGATTCATGGTGTTGAGAACGCCATATAGCCTCATGATTCAAGGTGTTGAGAACCCCGTATAGTTTCATGATTCATGGTGCTGAGAACCCCATATAGCCCCATGATTCATGTTGTTGAGAACTCCATATATCCTCATGATTCATGGTGTTGAGAAACCCATATAGCCTCATGATTCATGATGATGAGAACCCCATATAGCCCCATGATTCATGGTGTTGAGAACCCCATATAGCCCCATGATTCATGGTGTTGAGAACCCCATATAGCCCCATGATTCATGGTGTTGAGAACCCAATATAGCCTCATGATTTATGGTGTTGAGAACCCCATATAGCCTCATGATTCAAGGTGTTGAGAACCCCGTATAGTTTCATGATTCATGGTGCTGAGAACCCCATATATCCTCATGATTCATGTTGTTGAGAACTCTATATATCCTCATGATTCATGGTGTTGAGAAACCCATATAGCCTCATGATTCATGATGATGAGAACCCCATATAGCCCCATGATTCATGGTGTTGAGAACCCCATATAGCCTCATGATTCATGATGAAGAGAACCCCATATAGCCCCATGATTCATGGTGTGGAGAACCCCATATAGTCTCATGATTCATGGTGTTGAGAACCTCATATAGTCTCATGATTCATAGTGTTGAGAACCCCATATAGCCCCATGATTCATGGTGTTGAGAACCCCATATAGACTCATGATTCATGGTGTTGAGAACCCCATATGACCTCATGATTCATGGAGTGGAGAACCTCATATAGTCTCATGATTCATTGTGTTGAGAACCCCATATATCCTCATGATTCATGGTGTTGAGAACCCCATATAGCCCCATGATTCATTGTGTGGAGAACCCCATATAGCCCCATGATTCATGGGGTTGAGAACCCCATATAGCCTCATGATTCATGGTGTTGAGAACCCCATATAGCCTCATGATTCATGGTGTTGAGAACCCCATATAGCCCCATGATTCATGGTGTTGAGAACCCCATATAGCCCCATGATTAATGGTGTTGAGAACCCCATATAGCCTCATGATTCATAATGATGAGAACCCCATATAGCCCCATGATTCATGGTGTTGAGAACCCCATATAGCCCCATGATTCATGGTGTTGAGAACCCCATATAGCCCCATGATTCATGGTGTTGAGAACCCCATATAGCCCCATGATTCATGGTGTTGAGAACCCAATATAGCCTCATGATTCATGGTGTTGAGAACCCCATATAGCCTCATGATTCAAGGTGTTGAGAACCCCGTATAGTTTCATGATTCATGGTGCTGAGAACCCCATATAGCCCCATGATTCATGTTGTTGAGAACTCCATATATCCTCATGATTCATGGTGTTGAGAAACCCATATAGCCTCATGATTCATGATGATGAGAACCCCATATAGCCCCATGATTCATGGTGTTGAGAACCCCATATAGCCCCATGATTCATGGTGTTGAGAACCCCATATAGCCCCATGATTCATGGTGTTGAGAACCCAATATAGCCTCATGATTTATGGTGTTGAGAACCCCATATAGCCTCATGATTCAAGGTGTTGAGAACCCCGTATAGTTTCATGATTCATGGTGCTGAGAACCCCATATATCCTCATGATTCATGTTGTTGAGAACTCTATATATCCTCATGATTCATGGTGTTGAGAAACCCATATAGCCTCATGATTCATGATGATGAGAACCCCATATAGCCCCATGATTCATGGTGTTGAGAACCCCATATAGCCTCATGATTCATGGTGTTGAGAACCCCATATAGCCTCATGATTCATGGTGTTGAGAACCCCATATAGCCTCATGATTCATAATGATGAGAACCCCATATAACCCCATGATTCATGGTGTTGAGAACCCCATATGGCCTCATGATTCATGATGAGGAGAACCCCATATAGCCTCTTGATTCATGGTGTGGAGAACCCCATATAGCCTCTTGATTCATGGTGTGGAGAACCCCATATAGCCTCATGATTCATGGTGTTGAGAACCCCATATAGCCTCATGATTCATGGTGTTGAGAACCCCATATAGCCCCATGATTCATAGTGTGGAGAACCCCATATAGACTCATGATTCATGGTGTTGAAAAACCCCATATAGCCCCATGATTCATGGTGTTGAGAACCCCATATAGCCTCATGATTCATGGTGTTGAGAACCCCATATAGCCTCATGATTCATGGTGTTGAGAACCCCATATAGCCTCTTGATTCATGGTGTTGAGAACCCCATATAGCCCCATGATTCATGGTGTTGAGAACCCCATATAGCCTCATGATTCATGGTGTTGAGAACCCCATATAGCCTCATGATTCATGGTGTTGAGAACCCCATATAGCCTCATGATTCATGGTGTTGAGAACCCCATATAGCCTCATGATTCATGATGAAGAGAACCCCATATAGCCTCATGATTCATTGTGTTGAGAACCCCATATAGCCTCATGATTCATGGTGTTGAGAACCCCATATAGCCTCTTGATTCATGGTGTTGAGAACCCCATATAGCCTCATGATTCATGATGAAGAGAACCCCATATAGCCCCATGATTCATGATGTTGAGAACCCCATATAGCCTCATGATTCATGGTGTTGAGAACCCCATATAGCCTCATGATTCATGGTGTTGAGAACCCCATATAGCCTCATGATTCATGGTGTTGAGAACCCCATATAGCCTCTTGATTCATGGTGTGGAGAACCCCATATAGCCTCATGATTCATGGTGTTGAGAACCCCATATAGCCTCATGATTCATGGTGTTGAGAACCCCATATAGCCCCATGATTCATTGTGTGGAGAACCCCATATAGCCTCATGATTCATGGTGTTGAGAACCCCATATAGCCCCATGATTCATGGTGTTGAGAACCCCATATAGCCCCATGATTCATGGTGTTGAGAACCCCATATAGCCTCATGATTCATGGTGTTGAGAACCCCATATAGCCCCATGATTCATGGTGTTGAGAACCCCATATAGCCTCATGATTCATGGTGTTGAGAACCCCATATAGCCTCATGATTCATGGTGTTGAGAACCCCATATAGCCTCTTGATTCATGGTGTTGAGAACCCCATATAGCCTCATGATTCATGATGAAGAGAACCCCATATAGCCCAATGATTCATGATGTTGAGAACCCCATATAGCCTCATGATTCATGGTGTTGAGAACCCCATATAGCCTCATGATTCATGGCGTTGAGAACCCCATATAGTCTCATGATTCATGGTGTTGAGATCCCCATATATCCTCATGATTCATGGTGTTGAGAACTCCATATAGCCTCATGATTCATGGTGTTGAGAAGCCCATATAGCCCCCCATGATTCATGGCGTTGAGAACCCCATATAGCCTCATGATTCATGGTGTTGAGAACTCCATATAGCCTCATGATTCATGATAAGGAGAACCCCATATAGCCTCATGATTCATGATGTTGAGAACCCCATATAGTCTCATGATTCATGGTGTTGAGAACCTCATATAGTCTCATGATTCATGGTGTTGAGAACCCCATATGACCTCATGATTCATGATGAGGAGAACCCCATATAGCCCCATGATTCATGGTGTTGAGAACCCCATATAGCCTCATGATTCATGATGAGGAGAACCCCGTATAGCCCCATGATTCATGGTGTTGAGAACCCCATATAGCCTCATGATTCATGGTGTTGAGAACCCCATATAGCCTCATGATTCATGGTGTTGAGAACCCCATATAGCCTCTTGATTCGTGGTGTTGAGAACCCCATATAGCCTCATGATTCATGATGAAGAGAACCCCATATAGCCCCATGATTCATGGTGTGGAGAACCCCATATAGTCTCATGATTCATGGTGTTGAGAACCTCATATAGTCTCATGATTCATAGTGTTGAGAACCCCATATAGCCCCATGATTCATGGTGTTGAGAACCCCATATAGACTCATGATTCATGGTGTTGAGAACCCCATATGACCTCATGATTCATGGAGTGGAGAACCTCATATAGTCTCATGATTCATTGTGTTGAGAACCCCATATATCCTCATGATTCATGGTGTTGAGAACCCCATATAGCCCCATGATTCATGGTGTTGAGAACCCCATATAGCCCCATGATTCATGGTGCTGAGAACCCCATATAGCCTCATGATTCATGGTATTGAGAATGATGAGCAGGAGGAGGGCGATTGTGGCTTTCATCTCGACTTGTGGGGGGACCAGAAAGGCAATCTGGAGTCAAGGGGTGATTGTACCCTGGTAGTCAACTGTGGTAAACCTAAGAAGAGGTCTGTTTATCATAGGAAAGAATCTGTTAAGAGGTAAACCGATGTTGGAGCCTGTGTCTTGACCCCATACTCAGGTTAGAGTATAGAGAAGTCGAGAGTGACGGTCGAATATACAATTTGAAGGTGACTTGGAAGACTTAAACTCCAAGCGCCATTTTGACATTGGAAAACAAGCGTCGTCACTCCCATAATTTTGTGGTAAGATCCTTTGATTGATATAGCATGCTGTGAGATTTTTTCCTCATAATATTCTAGCATTATGTCCTGAGGAAGGACCTGTTTAGCTAACATGCTAAGTGTAGTAAGCAGCTCATTCCCCACTCTGGAGATAGAAAAAATGACTAGGCACAAGCAAATGCCAAGACCTCACAAGTATGAAATCCCTATAATTAGACCGTCGACCTTCGTCATTCGCTGGAGCGAATCTAACGAGTAGGTCACGGATTATCACAACTTATTTGTATAGTTGTGTGGTGCTATGAATTCTGTCCAAATCTCAGTGAAACAATCTCAAATGAATAGCAATAATAATTTCAGGTCACATAGCAGAACAAATGTAAATCAATAAAGTGTGGGGTGTAACGAAAGACACCGTTCAACATAACAACACAGTTTATTCCAGAAAGTACTAACTACTACAACAAGGAAAAATATCAGTGACGTCACTGGAAATCCTTCGTGTGACACCTTTACGACAGCTAAACACCAGCCACGAGTATGACTACAGGATCCTTCCTGCAATCGTGTTGTGCTGCATAAATTAACTAACTTAAACATACTGAGTGTTCACAAAGGATGCAATCATGCAAGCAACACATACTAATTTATAATCACTAATGCAACAACAAGGTGGGTTAGAAGACAAGTCTCCTGTAGCCTCCTATAAGTTACTTTACGCTCCTTGCAGCCCTCCCCTGCAATAGCAGTTGGAATGCAATCAAACTAGTAGCCTATCAGTGACATTACAATGACTAATGGGGTTACTGGCAACTCCAGCAACCCTCCTGATTTAAATTCTTACGTTAAATTCAAACTTGTTCGCAATTGTGTTGCTCACAAAGTGAGGTGATTCAGTGAAATATCTATGCCCAAGCTTACCTCAAAGTGCTGTCGGGATGTTGGGGAAATAGCCTCGGCTACCAATGTCTTTTGAACAGTCACAGTGGTCGAGTGGTTAAAGAACCAGGTAAGCCATGGTGTATAGTGCTCCTGGCTGTCTGGATTCGAATCCTTCTGAAGTGTGGAGTTTTCATTTGCATATATGCCTGGGGACCATTCAGGGTTGTTCTCAATCAACCAATATATATATATATATATATATATATATATATATATATATATATATATATATATATATATATATATATATATATATATATATATTATATATTCACGGCCCTATGATTCATCCTAAACTGATGATATTTTTAAAAAATTAGAAGCAGATGATTTCTGAATAGGTGATTTAGAAGTGATAAGTTGTTACTGCTGTCGACCGTATTCTCTCTGGTGTGTGATAACATGCACTACTGGTGGACGTGTAGTGACAGTCACTGCCAATGTGCGAGCCATCCTCATGTTTAAATAGTATTTTTGTAACTCTGTGCAACATAGTTATAACATTGATGTGTAAGGCGATTAGATAGTAGAATTTTATACTATTCCCTTTATTGAGTCCTATAAAACGATGCTAAAAGCTAACATAAATATTCCAAGCCCTAGTATAGAACATATATGTACTATATGAGGGCCCCAGATAGCGTGTATTAGGCCTAGGAAGGTTAGGTGAGATTAGTTTAGGTTGTCTTTACAACTTAAATTCAAAACCGGTTCCGGTTTGTCCAAATATAATAGTAACAATATCTACTTCTAATTGTTAATTACGTTAAATATGTACTATGGTCCTCATCGTTACTATTAGTACTAACTAGAGGGAAGGCTGGGCTGCAATGTGACAATGGCAAGTAAAAACATAATACCCTGGAACAGTATACTTTATCTTATAGTTCAACTTTTGGTATCCAACTGAATTTAATTGATAACTGTAATATAACGATTTGCTCCATATGACAATGACATTAGGGAGAGAAATTTTATTCAGCATTCTTCAAGCATTTACATCAATCTATATTAATAAAAGAGAATGTTTGTGTGTGTTCTAGGTTGGAGGTCAGATGGTGACCTCCAACCTGACTGTCATAGGCCGGTCATGGTCGACCCATTCTTACCTTTAATATGCCAGTCTCCTATTGTGACCTTTTAGTCACCCCTATGATGTCTCCCCTAAGGTTCACATTTCCTGAATGTTTTCAAACGTTTTAGCTGTTCATCACACATAAATTTGTCACAATATTATTACAACGTTGTGCTAAAGTAACAATAGTTAAACAACGTTGTGGTTATGTTATGTGTTTGTTGGTCACATGCTCCATGTTCAGAGAAAGAGAGAGAGAGAGAGAGAGAGAGAGAGAGAGAGAGAGAGAGAGAGAGAGAGAGAGAGAGAGAGAGAGAGAGAGAGAGAGAGAGAGAGAGAGAGAGAGGGAGGGGGGGGGAGAGAGAGAGAGAGAGAGAGAGAGAGAGGGAGAGGGAGAGAGAGAAAGAGAGAGAGAGAGAAAAAAAGAGAGAGGGAGAGGGAGAGAGAGAGAGAGAGAGAGAGAGAGAGAGAGAGAGAGAGAGAGAGAGAGAGAGAGAGAGAGAGAGAGAGAGAGAGAGAGAGAGAGAGAGAGAGAGAGAGAGAGAGAGAGAGAGAGAGAGAGAGGGGGGGGGGGGGGAAGGAAAATGAATAAATCGGTAAGTTAGGAGATAGAAGGGTAGAGGAAAAGAGGGGAGAACGAGTGGAGTAGAGTGTGAAGGGCAAGAGAAGGCAAGGGGTCCGGGAAAGATAAAGGGTAGGGAAGGGAGTGGGTAAGAGAGGGGGTAGAGGAGGGAGGAGGTGGGGGAAAATGGGAGAAGTTGTAATTGAGGGTGGAAAATTGTATAGAGAGGAGAGAGATGGAAACAAAAGGTGATGAAAGTGGGGATGTGTTTAAGGGAGGATACCCGGCCATCGCCGAATATCCCACCTTGTTATGTTATAAAGTTCATGGATTTCTTACCAAATCGCCTAAATTGCCTAATATCGTTGCTATACACTTCATTCTCCTCGTTGATATCTGCACCATAATGGGTGAGGATCTTCACCACGTCGTTGCGACCTCCAAAGGCTGACCACTGAACAGCTGTCCAACCTGTCAAACAAATATATTGTTATCTGGTATGATTTATCACGACTCAAGATGCTTCTGAAATGATCATACATAAGTATTATGAACATAACAATTTGTTATGTGTTGCCAGGGTTGGATATGAGAGTAAGGGAATGTTCATATGTGTTCTTGGGAACACTCAGTACTCTAGGCTGAGAGGTGTGGCCAGGGTGGGATATGAGAGTAAGGGAATGTTCATATGTGTTCCTGGGAACACTCAGTACTCTAGGCTGAGAGGTGTGGCCAGGGTGGGATATGAGAGTAAGGGAATGTTCATATGTGTTCCTGGGAACACTCAGTACTCTAGGCTGAGAGGTGTGGCCAGGGTGGGATATGAGAGTAAGGGAATGTTCATATGTGTTCTTGGGAACAAAGTCGTTAGGAGTTTGGTAGTGTCATTCTTATCTTTAGTGTAGCCTCGTGTTGTTAATATATTTCTTGTTATTTATGTGTCTAGTACAGTTACTGAGCATACACTGTGGGTGTACTGTGTGAAGACAACAACAGGGAAGGAGTCCTGGGATTCTTACCTCATATACCTCAGGAAACTACATCTGTAACTCAATACTAACTCAAACTGTAATTCAATACCCAGTTACAATTAATTGTAGCCAATGAGTGCTGTTTATTTAAACATTTTAAATTCTAGTTGTTTCTAAGCATTACAATAGTTCTATTTTCAATCAGGAGCAAAAATCATTTAGAATCTTTATTTTCACTAATTTTTATGTAATAATAGTCACACATATAAGCTGCTGCCTGGATGCCACTGTGATAACAGTATCCGATAAATAGCTGAGGACGTAATAGTTAATGATTCAAAACTTCTAAAGAAAATCAGTTATCATTTATAGTGACTGCTCGACGTACATGTTCATAAAAGGCCTTACGTTCAAAATTGCCATTAGTCTAAACGATAAATTAATATTTATATATTAATGAGACGGAGAAACTTTTGAAAATATTTGGTAACGTTAATATACCCAGATTCATTGGCATAGTTTGAACGAACTCAACACCTGAAGCAGACTGTGTAAGAGTTGTTCTACACCTGCAGCAGCCTGTATACGAATTGCTCTACACCTGAAGCAGCCTGTGTAAGAATTGTTCTACACCTGTAGTAGCATGTGTAAGAATTGCTCAACACCTGAAGCAGACTGTGTAAGAGTTGTTCTACACCTGAAGCAGACTGTGTAAGAATTGTTCTACACCTGAAGCAGCCTGTTTAAGAATTGTTCTACACCTGAAGCAGACTGTGTAAGAATTGTTCTACACCTGTAGTAGCCTGTGTAAGAATTGTTCTACACCTGTAGTAGCCTGTGTAAGAATTGTTCTACACCTGAAGCAGCCTGTGTATGAATTGTTCTACACCTGAAGCAGACTGTGTAAGAATTGTTCTACGCCTGAAATAGCCTGTGTAAGAATTGTTCTGCACCTGTAGTAGCCTGTGTAAGAATTGTTCTACACCTGTAGTAGCCTGTGTAAGAATTGTTCTACACCTGAAGCAGCCTGTGCAAGAATTGTTCTACACCTGTAGTAGTCTGCGTAAGAATTGTTCTACACCTGTAGTAGCCTGTGCAAGAATTGTTCTACACCTGTAGTAGTCTGCGTAAGAATTGTTCTACACCTGAAGCAGCCTGTGCAAGAATTGTTCTATACCTGTAGTAGTCTGCGTAAGAATTGCTCTGCACCTGTAGTAGCCTGTGTATGAATTGTTCTACACCTGAAGCAGACTGTGTAAGAATTGTTCTACACCTGTAGTAGCCTGTGTAAGCATTGTTCTACACCTGTATTAGCCTGTGTAAGAATTGTTCTACACCTGTAGTAGCCCCGTGTAAGAATTGTTCTACACCTGAAGCAGCCTGTGTAAGAATTGTTCTACACCTGAAGCAGCCTGTGTAAGCATTGTTCTACACCTGTAGTAGCCTGTGTAAGAATTGTTCTACACCTGTAGTATTCTGTGTAAGAATTGTTCTACACCTGAATCAGCCTGTGTAAGCATTGTTCTACACCTGTAGTAGCCTGTGTAAGAATTGTTCTACACCTGTAGTAGCCACAGATGGGCTACCTGTAAGCATGGGGAATCGGGAAGAATAAATGGAACATGTACACACGGTCACCCTAGAAAGTGCAGAAACCTCCTCAATACAGGTAAATGTACCAAAAGCTGTGAATTATTTCACCCAGAAATTTGCAAGAACTCTTTGGACAGGAAAGAGTGCTTCAATGCTGAATGTCCAGCTTTTCATATAAGAGGTACCAGGCGAATAAAACCGACAGACTACCACTATGAAAACAGCCACTACTCCATCGACCGGGATAATTTTTTAGCAAGAGGAGGAGGAGAAGAATGGCTAAAAATGACCAGAACCTACCACAAACTCGGTCAAATGCTAGAGAGGACGCAAACACAGTGGCCTCCTTACCAGAGCCTCAGATATTAACACCAATTAAAGCATCCAGCACTTCCACTAACACAATAACATCATTTATATTTGCCAACATCCAGGGTATAAAAACACGCAAATCCAACAAAGTTCACTTTATAGATGGTCTCCTTCATGAGGCAAATGCAGTGTTTGCAGCCCTAACGGAAACTCACACAAAGGACTACCTTGATGGTGAAATATGGATCTCATAATACAATCTCTTCAGATGTGATAGGAAACACCGGCTTCAGGGTGGGGTCAGCCTCTACATCAAAGACACACTCATCTGTACTGAGCTGCTAAACACCTCAAATGATATGGTGGAAGTGCTGATAGTCAAAATAGAGATTCTAAATGTAGTTGTTGTCCTTGTATATAAGTCACCGGAGGCAAACCCTCAGCAGTTTAAAGACCAACTAATGAAAATAGAGCACTGCTTGGAAAACCTCACAAATCCAGCTCCGAACATCATCCTGCTTGGGGACTTCAACCTACGGCACCTGAGATGGAAGCACCTGGCTAATACAGTAATATCAGAAAGAATACCAGGAAGTAGCCTAAATGAACAGGCACATGCAAATGACCTGCTACGGATGTGCGATAGGTTTGCCTTAAACCAGCAAATAGTAGAACCAACTAGGAAGGAGAACACGCTGGACCTCATTTTCACTAATAATGATGAGTTGATCGGGAACATAATGATTACAAATACCTGTTACTCAGATCACAACTTAATTGAAGTTCTGACAACCATGGGGAATGGACCTTCAAAACCAGTCCAGATTCCCGGTGGAGGAGATTTCAGCAAATTCAACTTCAATAATAAACGGATAAACTGGGAGCAAATAAACCAGGACTTCACAGAAATAAACTGGGAAGAACAGCTAGGAAATGCAAACCTGAACCAGTGCCTGGAAAAAATAAGCTCAGTAGCACTAGAAATATGTTCAAACCGCATACCCCTAAGAAAAAAGAGAAAGAGATGCAGATTGGAACGGGAACGTCGTTCCCTATATAGGCGAAGAAAACGAATCGCGGAACAACTTGAGAGTCGCACCCTATCTCAAGAACGGCGAAGAAGGTTAGGTAGAGAAATAGAAACAATTGAACTCAAGCTACAAGAATCATACAAAACCCAGGAGAGGCAAAGAGAGCAAAAGGCCATCAGTGAAATAGAGAGAAATCCGAAATATTTTTTCTCCTATGCAAAATCAAGATCAAAAACCACATCTAGTATCGGACCCCTGCGAAAGGGAGATGGAACTTTCACCGATGACAATAAAGAAATGAGCGAGTTACTGAGGAAACAGTACGACTCTGTTTTCAGCGAGCCATTAAATGCACTAAAGATTGATAACCCAAATGAATTTTTCATGGATATCATACTAACATCAAATCATATATCTGTGGGAACCGACCTGTGAGATTTATATTTATTTAATTTATATGAATTTATATTTACGTTAATTTATATACTTCGATAGCAATTTGTATAATGATAAGTGGACTGTATTTCTGCAATAATCTCTTAATCTCACAAATCGATCCTCTACACATTAGGGGGGGTTTATTAAATTAATATATATGCAGCCAATCAAACTACAGTAATAGCTACATACATTGATGAGGTTCCTTATCTTATAGTACAGCAGGTTAGTCCACCAGGTATAACTAGGCTGTAGACACCAAATTATTCTCTTTGAGGTAGCTTCCATATCACCCAGTAACTGGTGCACAAAATCTTGCATCCTCGTCTTGACCTGTCAAAAGGGCGCTAGCTGTGAAGCCAGAAACCTAGTATATGACAAGTATTTCAGAGAAAACACTATATGGAACATTGAGACCTGGCTTAATTACCTTTAGTTTGAGGCGATTTCGCGATCTAACCGGGTCACCCTATATCCTGACATTAATGGCCATAAATGAATGATAAACGGGTTTCGAATAGACTTAACTTGAATTGTAGACATCGTGTTGGAGATGGTACCTTTGGTTTCCATAACACTACGTCCAAGTAAAATTAACAGGAGCCGAATTTGCTCCTGTGTGAGCCTCTGGTCTCAATATAAACAATGGCTGTGTAACACTCCATAATATTGACGTTACTGGCCGACATTGTCCAGATATGATAGGAGCTAAATTTGCTCCACACGTCTCGGAGGTGACACAACAATGGCTGCCCTCCTTCCTCACTCTGACGCCTGGCCTACTTTGTCCAGATTTCAGAAAGTGATAGAAGGGTCACATTTACTCTACTTTAATATTGATAATTAAGTTAATTTATATAAGATGTTTTTATGATGGTAAAGTCCAAAGACTAATGTATTTAAGAATAATTCCCAGCAAAATAGCTGGTGAATTATAATAGTATGTGGTGATGATATCCCGTTTTCTATAGACGGTAATTCCACTACAAGTTACGTTTTCTATGGGTAACTTGTGGGTAATACAGCTATTATCTGTATGATTATTAAATGGTGTCGGATTTTCCGACATAATTCCCCAGGGGGCTGCTCACGGGTCGAAGTCCTGTTTAGAACAGACGAACACCGATACTCCTCCTTCGAATTATTACATTAATTTGATGTTAGTAGTTAGTAATCACACATTTGTGTGTCTGTTCGTACAGGACGGATGTCCCGTACTAGAGTTGCAGGGGTTAGAAGTCTAATGCGATTTCATTTCCCTGTTAACTCTTGAAAGGCTAATATTCAAGCCTAATTACATATTATTTAACCCAGAAGACTGGATGTGATCAAGTACTACAGTCAAGTATGATTCAGGGACTGCAGTGAGATCAGTGACATTAGATATAACTTGAAGTTTCTTCAGGTAACTGGTCACTGATATATAAACACTGAGGCCCATGGAATACATCTTGATTAAATAATAAATGTATCAAATCAGTCATCAGATTTACTGGGGTTTAATTTAATTAATTGATTCAGAAGATTGAATAGCTCATCATTAAAGTAAAGTATGGTTCTGAGACTGCAGTGGGTTCAGTGACATTGGTCGCAGTGACTTGTAGCTGGTTTAGGCTACTGTTCACTGATTTGCCACTGAGGCCTCATGAACTCATCTTCAGCTTCAAATGATGATACTAACATCAACCTCTGTTGGTATAGTCAGCTGTAATCTCCTTAGTATAATGCTACTGGAGAAATATAATCAGCTGACAAATTTAGATTTCTATTGGTATTGTTTATCTGCAGGCATAGGTCTCCTCAGGCTTGATACTGGGCCTGAGAGTAATTTACCTCCTGCAGACTTTAACATGGTTATGCCCTGATATTTAGTAGGGCTACCGATGAATCGATGGTAGTAGTCTTTCCCCACAAGGACAGCCATTTGGCATTTGATTTGCTCAAATTTACCTGCAGCTGCTTGATAATAGCTTTCCAGGTCAGCATAATCAACTTGAGATTGTTGTGACAAATCTTCACATTTCTTGATCTGTCTTGTTAAGTGGCCTTTAAGACCTGCAAGGGTTCTTTTCATTCTCCCTGCATTATCCATACTGGCTCGTTGGTGAAGCCTTGTGGGGCTTGTACTTGGGCTGCTCATAATACTGAACAAGCACTGATGGTAGCCTAGGGTCAATTCTGAACTCACTAGGCAATAATCCTACCTCTACTAGAGGTTAGCACTTAAAATTAATACACATTATATATATACAATCATCCACACTAATGATTTGAGTGATAAACCAGTGTCACTGGAAGTACCTTTAGGTTAGCTCTTCTATATCACCCTAGGATGGTAGAGACACTAATTAATCACTCAAAGGTGTAATGATCATAAGTAAATTATTATATATACAACTCAATTCGAGTTGATAAAAATTACACCCAAAATAGGGTCTGGACCATTCATTAATGGTGCTAGGTTAATCAATATAGTACAACTGACTATGGTAATAATGGGACTAGGATGAGCAATAATAGTTCAACTAGTCATATCCTACCCTGTTGTGGGTTGGCAATTAGTAAATATTATACTGTGATCACTAGTGCAATATATATTAAATAATTCTCTATTTTGGAGAAATAATATACACAATTATTGATAATAGCCTCTTAATTAGCCTCTATGAAACTTCTAATATTATCTAGAAGTATTAAATATTATTAGTGACCTCGCGAAATAAAGTCCACAAAATTCGTAGATAATCTCTCGCGAAATGTAACACCACGAAATCCGTGAACAATCTTGGGAGGACACAGCCACTAATTTGGCTGGCTTCTATTAGCGCTGTCATTTCACGAAATAACACACCACCAAATTTCTGTGGGTGTGCATGAAACCGCTGACTAAGGCTGATCTGCTGAGGGAGGCTCCTGAGCTCCCACGAGGCTACGCTGCCGTCTTGACTGCTGGCTTTGTTTAAATAACACTGCACTAGTATATTTAATGAATCCACTGGTTAACTGGTTCATCCGGTACTAAGATGACCAAATGTGGGTTCATAGGACCAAATATTCCGGTTCCGAAGGTCCAAATAATGTGGGTACCGACCTGTGAGATTTATATTTATTTAATTTATATGAATTTATATTTACGTTAATTTATATACTTCGATAGCAATTTGTATAATGATAAGTGGACTGTATTTCTGCAATAATCTCTTAATCTCACAAATCGATCCTCTACACATTAGGGGGGGTTTATTAAATTAATATATATGCAGCCAATCAAACTACAGTAATAGCTACATACATTGATGAGGTTCCTTATCTTATAGTACAGCAGGTTAGTCCACCAGGTATAACTAGGGTGTAGACACCAAATTATCCTCTTTGAGGTAGCTTCCATATCACCCAGTAACTGGTGCACAAAATCTTGCATCCTCGTCTTGACCTGTCAAAAGGGCGCTAGCTGTGAAGCCAGAAACCTAGTATATGACAAGTATTTCAGAGAAAACACTATATGGAACATTGAGACCTGGCTTAATTACCTTTAGTTTGAGGCGATTTTGCGATCTAACCGGGTCACCCTATATCCTGACATTAATGGCCATAAATGAATGATAAACGGGTTTCGGATAGACTTAACTTGAATTGTAGACATCGTGTTGGAGATGGTACCTTTGGTTTCCATAACACTACGTCCAAGTAAAATTAACAGGAGCCGAATTTGCTCCTGTGTGAGCCTCTGGTCTCAATATAAACAATGGCTGTGTAACACTCCATAATATTGACGTTACTGGCCGACATTGTCCAGATATGATAGGAGCTAAATTTGCTCCACACGTCTCGGAGGTGACACAACAATGGCTGCCCTCCTTCCTCACTCTGACGCCTGGCCTACTTTGTCCAGATTTCAGAAAGTGATAGAAGGGTCACATTTACTCTACTTTAATATTGATAATTAAGTTAATTTATATAAGATGTTTTTATGATGGTAAAGTCCAAAGACTAATGTATTTAAGAATAATTCCCAGCAAAATAGCTGGTGAATTATAATAGTATGTGGTGATGATATCCCGTTTTCTATAGACGGTAATTCCACTACAAGTTACGTTTTCTATGGGTAACTTGTGGGTAATACAGCTATTATCTGTATGATTATTAAATGGTGTCGGATTTTCCGACATAATTCCCCAGGGGGCTGCTCACGGGTCGAAGTCCTGTTTAGAACAGACGAACACCGATACTCCTCCTTCGAATTATTACATTAATTTGATGTTAGTAGTTAGTAATCACACATTTGTGTGTCTGTTCGTACAGGACGGATGTCCCGTACTAGAGTTGCAGGGGTTAGAAGTCTAATGCGATTTCATTTCCCTGTTAACTCTTGAAAGGCTAATATTCAAGCCTAATTACATATTATTTAACCCAGAAGACTGGATGTGATCAAGTACTACAGTCAAGTATGATTCAGGGACTGCAGTGAGATCAGTGACATTAGATATAACTTGAAGTTTCTTCAGGTAACTGGTCACTGATATATAAACACTGAGGCCCATGGAATACATCTTGATTAAATAATAAATGTATCAAATCAGTCATCAGATTTACTGGGGTTTAATTTAATTAATTGATTCAGAAGATTGAATAGCTCATCATTAAAGTAAAGTATGGTTCTGAGACTGCAGTGGGTTCAGTGACATTGGTCGCAGTGACTTGTAGCTGGTTTAGGCTACTGTTCACTGATTTGCCACTGAGGCCTCATGAACTCATCTTCAGCTTCAAATGATGATACTAACATCAACCTCTGTTGGTATAGTCAGCTGTAATCTCCTTAGTATAATGCTACTGGAGAAATATAATCAGCTGACAAATTTAGATTTCTATTGGTATTGTTTATCTGCAGGCATAGGTCTCCTCAGGCTTGATACTGGGCCTGAGAGTAATTTACCTCCTGCAGACTTTAACATGGTTATGCCCTGATATTTAGTAGGGCTACCGATGAATCGATGGTAGTAGTCTTTCCCCACAAGGACAGCCATTTGGCATTTGATTTGCTCAAATTTACCTGCAGCTGCTTGATAATAGCTTTCCAGGTCAGCATAATCAACTTGAGATTGTTGTGACAAATCTTCACATTTCTTGATCTGTCTTGTTAAGTGGCCTTTAAGACCTGCAAGGGTTCTTTTCATTCTCCCTGCATTATCCATACTGGCTCGTTGGTGAAGCCTTGTGGGGCTTGTACTTGGGCTGCTCATAATACTGAACAAGCACTGATGGTAGCCTAGGGTCAATTCTGAACTCACTAGGCAATAATCCTACCTCTACTAGAGGTTAGCACTTAAAATTAATACACATTATATATATACAATCATCCACACTAATGATTTGAGTGATAAACCAGTGTCACTGGAAGTACCTTTAGGTTAGCTCTTCTATATCACCCTAGGATGGTAGAGACACTAATTAATCACTCAAAGGTGTAATGATCATAAGTAAATTATTATATATACAACTCAATTCGAGTTGATAAAAATTACACCCAAAATAGGGTCTGGACCATTCATTAATGGTGCTAGGTTAATCAATATAGTACAACTGACTATGGTAATAATGGGACTAGGATGAGCAATAATAGTTCAACTAGTCATATCCTACCCTGTTGTGGGTTGGCAATTAGTAAATATTATACTGTGATCACTAGTGCAATATATATTAAATAATTCTCTATTTTGGAGAAATAATATACACAATTATTGATAATAGCCTCTTAATTAGCCTCTATGAAACTTCTAATATTATCTAGAAGTATTAAATATTATTAGTGACCTCGCGAAATAAAGTCCACAAAATTCGTAGATAATCTCTCGCGAAATGTAACACCACGAAATCCGTGAACAATCTTGGGAGGACACAGCCACTAATTTGGCTGGCTTCTATTAGCGCTGTCATTTCACGAAATAACACACCACCAAATTTCTGTGGGTGTGCATGAAACCGCTGACTAAGGCTGATCTGCTGAGGGAGGCTCCTGAGCTCCCACGAGGCTACGCTGCCGTCTTGACTGCTGGCTTTGTTTAAATAACACTGCACTAGTATATTTAATGAATCCACTGGTTAACTGGTTCATCCGGTACTAAGATGACCAAATGTGGGTTCATAGGACCAAATATTCCGGTTCCGAAGGTCCAAATAATGTGGGTACCGACCTGTGAGATTTATATTTATTTAATTTATATGAATTTATATTTACGTTAATTTATATACTTCGATAGCAATTTGTATAATGATAAGTGGACTGTATTTCTGCAATAATCTCTTAATCTCACAAATCGATCCTCTACACATTAGGGGGGGTTTATTAAATTAATATATATGCAGCCAATCAAACTACAGTAATAGCTACATACATTGATGAGGTTCCTTATCTTATAGTACAGCAGGTTAGTCCACCAGGTATAACTAGGGTGTAGACACCAAATTATCCTCTTTGAGGTAGCTTCCATATCACCCAGTAACTGGTGCACAAAATCTTGCATCCTCGTCTTGACCTGTCAAAAGGGCGCTAGCTGTGAAGCCAGAAACCTAGTATATGACAAGTATTTCAGAGAAAACACTATATGGAACATTGAGACCTGGCTTAATTACCTTTAGTTTGAGGCGATTTTGCGATCTAACCGGGTCACCCTATATCCTGACATTAATGGCCATAAATGAATGATAAACGGGTTTCGGATAGACTTAACTTGAATTGTAGACATCGTGTTGGAGATGGTACCTTTGGTTTCCATAACACTACGTCCAAGTAAAATTAACAGGAGCCGAATTTGCTCCTGTGTGAGCCTCTGGTCTCAATATAAACAATGGCTGTGTAACACTCCATAATATTGACGTTACTGGCCGACATTGTCCAGATATGATAGGAGCTAAATTTGCTCCACACGTCTCGGAGGTGACACAACAATGGCTGCCCTCCTTCCTCACTCTGACGCCTGGCCTACTTTGTCCAGATTTCAGAAAGTGATAGAAGGGTCACATTTACTCTACTTTAATATTGATAATTAAGTTAATTTATATAAGATGTTTTTATGATGGTAAAGTCCAAAGACTAATGTATTTAAGAATAATTCCCAGCAAAATAGCTGGTGAATTATAATAGTATGTGGTGATGATATCCCATTTTCTATAGACGGTAATTCCACTACAAGTTACGTTTTCTATGGGTAACTTGTGGGTAATACAGCTATTATCTGTATGATTATTAAATGGTGTCGGATTTTCCGACAATATCAGACGTCGCCCTATCCCCACTAGATTTTGAAGAAGCAATAAACAGTATGCCTATGCACTCTGCACCAGGCCCGGATTCTTGGAACTCCATATTCATCAAGAACTGTAAGAAACCACTATCGCAGGCCCTTCACATAATATGGAGACAAAGCCTAGATACTGGCGTTATCCCTGACATACTAACAACAGCAGAGATAGCACCACTCCATAAAGGAGGAAATAAGGCAGAGGCAAAAAATTACAGACCGATAGCACTGACATCGCACATCATACAAATTTTTGAGAGAGTGCTAAGAAGTAAGATCACAAAATACATGGAATCACAGCATCTCCATAACCCCGGACAACATGGTTTCTGAACAGGGCGCTCTTGCCTGTCGCAGTTGCTGGACTACTATGATATGGCATTAGATGCTATGGAAGACAAACAAAACGCTGATGTAATTTACACAGATTTCGCAAAAGCTTTTGATAAATGTGACCATGGTGTTATTGCACATAAAATGCGTTCAAAAGGAATTACCGGGAAAATAGGCAGATGTATCTACAATTTCCTGACCAAGAGAACCCAATGTGTAATATTCAACAAAATAAAATCCAGACCATCAACCGTGAAGAGCTCAGTCCCCCAGGGTACTGTGCTTGCTCCAGTACTTTTTCTCATCCTCATATCGGACATAGACCAGAACACAACCTATAGCACTGTATCATCCTTTGCAGATGACACTAGGATTTTCATGAGAGTTGGCAACATAGAGGACACGACAAACCTCCAATCAGATGTAGATCAGGTCTTTCTATGGGCTACAGAAAATAATATGGTGTTTAACGAGGATAAGTTCCAGCTCATAACCTACGGAAAAATTGAAAATATAAAAACAGAAACCACGTACAAAACTCAGGCAAATCATAACATAGAACGAAAAGGCAATGTAAAGGATCTGGGTGTACTCATGTCGGAAGACCTTACCTTTAAAGAACACAATAAAGTAACCGTCACAACTGCAAGAAAAATGACAGGTTGGATAACAAGAACTTTTCACACTAGAGATGCTATACCGATGATGATACTTTTCAAAACGCTTGTGCTCTCTAGAGTGGAGTACTGCTGCACAATGACAGCCCCTTTCAAAGCTGGAGAAATTGCTGACCTAGAGAGCGTGCAGAGATCCTTTACTGCTAGAATCCACTCAGTAAAACATCTAAATTACTGGGACCGACTAAAGAGCCTAAATCTGTACTCCCTTGAGCGCAGGCGGGATAGATACATAATAATTTACACGTGGAAAATAATTGAGGGGCTGGTCACAAACCTGCACACAGAAATAACACCACATGAGACCAGAAGACATGGCAGGATGTGCAGAATACCCCCGTTGAAAAGCAGAGGTGCAACAGGTACTCTGAGAGAGAACTCTATCAACATCAGAGGCCCGAGACTGTTCAACACGCTTCCACTACACATAAGGGGCATAACTGGCAAACCCCTCACAGTGTTCAAGAGAAAACTGGATAAGCAACTCCAAAGGATACCTGATCAACCAGGCTGTGACTCATACGTCAGGCTGCGAGCAGCCGCGTCCAACAGCCTGGTTGATCAGTCCGGCAACCAGGAGGCCTGGTCGACGACCGGGCCGCGGGGACACTAAGCCCCGGAAGCACCTCAAGGTAGGTAAGGTAGCCTGTGTAAGAATTGTTCTACGCCTGAAGCAGTCTGTGTAAGCATTGTTCTACACCTGTAGTAGCCTGTGTAAGAATTGTTCTACACCTGTAGTAGCCTGTGTAAGAATTGTTCTACACCTGAAGCAGCCTGCGATGTCTGTGAAAATAGTAACATTATTGGTAATATTTACATGAAAACTGGTAAAGGAAAATATGTGAACCCAATAACCATCCTACACACTCATCTCTTAGACATAGATTATATGTTTATTGCATTTGGTGATAACAACAGCATCAATTACTAATATGGATCTACTTCAAGCTTCTTGCTGCCTATTTTGGAAAAGATGAATTGACATATAATCAAATAGCTGATATATGTAACACGAACGAATCAGTCTTAATTGGTGACGTAAATCTACCTACACCATATTGGGGATATTATGGCTGGAAATGGGAACAATCCCGTTATTTGCATTAGCGCGGGAGGAAATGATGTTGGTCGAGTTAGGAGTGAGGAACTGATTCAGAGGTATAAAACAGCCATATAATTAGTTAGGAGCAAGGGAGGAATCCCGATCATATGTGGCATTCTTCCAAGAAAGGGAGTGGGAAATAAATGGATGTCGAGCGCACTTGGTGTCAATTGCCGGCTGTAAAGATATTGCAAATCAAATGAAATATCTTTCATAGACAACTGGAAACGCTTCTATGGAAGAAATGAAATGTATGCTCGTGATGGGGTGCATCTATCGAGGGCTGGGGTTGTTGCTGTTGCGAACTCGTTGGAACCAGTGGTTAGAGGTGTTTGTTTGGGTTTAAACTGTTAGTAGATAGTGGTATGGGAATTGATTTGGAGGAAGGAGGTAATAAAAGTATGTGTTTGTGGGAGAAAAGAATTAGCAAAATGATGAGGGAAAGAGAAGGGCCTCAAAATAGCAATTCACTTAGGGTATATTACACTAACACTAGAAGTCTAAGAAATAAAATAAACGATTTAAATGCTCTTGTCTGCACAGAAAAACATAGATATTATCGCACTTACCGTTATATATAGGCCACCAAATTTAGACAGAATGGAAGCAAAGCATCTATGGGATGAAATATCTAGAGCATCTAGATCTAACAGTATTTATGTCATGGGTGACATTAATTTTAATGGAATAAACTGGTCAAACAAAACAGGGAATAATGAAGCAGAAGATTTTCTAGAAGTAATTGATGATTGCTTTCTTACGCAACACATTAAGGGACTAACGCGGGGAAATAATATTTTAGATTTAGTGTTAACTAACAGGGAAACACAAATTAAGGACATCGAAATAGGGAGTGAGCTAGGGAAAAGTGATCATAAAGAAATCAGATTTAGCATTGAATGGAATAGATCTGTCGGAGAAAATTCTGTTAAAGTGCCTGATTTTCGAAAAGCTGATTTCAATAGCTTAAAAAAATTTTGGGGTCAAATAGATTGGAAAGTCTTGGGTATGGGGTGTGGGCTGGTATTGGAGCTAGACGTGAACCCAGCGATAGGTGACGTAAAAGGGGTTTTCGATGTGGATTCAAAATATAACCTATTTAAAAATATTCTAAGCAAAGCCCAGGAATGTAGTATACCATATAAATTGAATAGATCGAATACTAATGATCCAAAGTGGATAACAAAGGATCTGAAGAACCTTATAGGTAAAAAGAGAGCGTGGTACAAAAGGATTAAGAATGGGGAAATCAGTTTAGAACAGGAGTTCGTACAACTAGTTAGAAATACTAAAAAAGAGATAAGGAAAGCAAAAAGAAACTATGAAGTTCTCATAGCAGAGCAAGTGAAGACAAATCCTAAAGGGTTTTTTCCAGTTATTCCGGACAAAGATTAGGGAAAGGATAGGTCCATTAAAACTGAGACAGGTCAAATAACAGATAGTGATGAAATGATGAGTAGTATTTATAATAAATATTTTTTATCTGTATTTACTAAAGAGGAACTTAACAATATGCCTTCAGCCGAACAAGTCTATGTGGGTGGGGACGAGGACAGGTTGACGAGTTTAACAGTTACCAGGGAGGATGTTCTTAAACAAATAGTAAAACTCAAACCAAACAAATCCCCAGGGCCGGATGAAGTGTTTGCCAGGGTGCTTAAAGAATGCAAAGAGGAACTTTCCGAGCCACTGTCTACCATTTTAATAAATCAATAGAGTCAAGCAGAGTGCCAGAGTCATGGAAAGTTGCTAATGTGATACCAGTTTATAAGAAAGGAGATAGATCACTTGCGTCAAACTATCGGCCAATTAGCCTAACGTACATTGTGGGAAAGTTACTCGAATCGATAATTGCAAATAAAATTCGTCTTCATCTTAAAAAAAATAAATTAATAATAAAGCAGTCGCAAAATGGTTTTATAAATGGCCGTTCATGTTTATCAAATTTGTTATCTTTTTATTCTAGCATAGTTGAGGCAGTTGATAGTGGTAAGGATTGTGATGTTGTGTACCTTGAATTTAGCAAAGCTTTTGATACAGTGCCACATGAAAGACTGGTTAAAAAGATAGAGACTCATGGTATTGGGGGTGCTATATTAAGCTGGATTACGGCATGGCTATTCCAAAGGAAACAGAGAGTTAATATAAATGGAGTCAAGTCAGAGTGGGAAAATGTTGTAAGTGGAGTGCCTCAAGGCTCTGTCCTGGGACCTCTGTTGCTTATAATATATGTAAATGATTTAGATTCAGGTTTGAGTACCAACATTTGCAAATTTGCCGATGATACAAAAATCGGTAGGGAAATTAATACGGAAGAAGACTCGCTATCACTTCAAGTTGATCTAAATAGGGTTTTGAAATGGAAAAAGGATTAGCAAATGCAGTTTAATGCTGATAAATGTAAAGTTCTGAGGCCAGGTAATGATAGAATTACAAGATACGAGCTAGATGGTGTTAAGATTGCGAAGTCGGATTGCGAAAGGGATCTGGGAGTTATGATTAGTAAGAACTTAAAACAAAAGGATCAATGCTTGAATGTTCGTAATAAGGCAAATAGGACACTGGGATTTATTAATCGAAGCGTTAGTAACAAGACACCTGGTGTGATTCTTCAGCTATATCTAGCTCTAGTTAGGCCCTATTTAGATTATGCAGTACAGTTTTGGTCGCCGTACTATAGAATGGATATCAATTCACTTGAACGTGTCCAGCATAGGATGACTAAGTTAATTCCCCAAATTAGAAATCTTTCATATGAAGAAAGATTAACAAAGTTTAAGTTGCATTAACTGGAAAGGTGAAGAGTTAGGGGTGACATGATAGAGGTTTACAAGTGGATGAATGGACATAACAAAGGGGATATTAATAGGGTTAATAGGGATTATTAGGGATTATTAATAGGGATTGCTAAAAAAAAAATTACTATCCGATCTTCATTTTTTTTTAAATGAGAGCCATTGTTTTCTCACAATCCTCCATAGGCCGCATGGGATTAAGGGTCACGCCATGCGGTCGGCCTAGACCTTTGTTTACCTCAGTCGTGACCGGAATGCCGCCCGCCGGCGTCCAGAACTTGTGCACCTCTCTGCCCTGTTTAGGCGTGTTTATTCGTTCCTGTGTCTTGCAATCACCGTATTACTTGAAAACATGGATCGTGGTAAAGGACAGAGCACCCAGGGGCAACAGGGTAAAAGAAACCTTGCCCATTGTTTTCCAGGATCGAACCCTGGTCCCTAGGTCCACAAGTCAAGAGCGCTCTCCACTGAGCCAGCTAGCCCCTCTGGCTGGCTTTGTAGTCGATTTGTAGTTGTTGTAGTAACAAAGTTGTGTGTGTGTGTGTGTACTCACCTAATTTTGCTTGCGGGGGTTGAGCTTTGGCTCTTTGGTCCCGCCTCTCAACTGTCAATCAACTGGTGTACAGATTCCTGAGTCTACTGGACTCTATCATATCTACATTTAAAACTGTGTATGGAGAAGCCTCCTCCACATCTCTGCCTAATGCATTCCACCTGTTAACTACTCTGACACTGAAGAAGTTCTTTCTAACGTCTCTGTGGCTCATTTGGGTACTCAGTTTCCACCTGTGTCCCCTTGTTCACATACCGCCAGTGTTGAATAGTTTACCCTTGTTTACCCTGTCAATTCCCCTGAGGATTTTGTAGGTAGTGATCATGTCTCCCCTCACTCTTCTGTCTCCCAGTGTCGTAAGGTGCATTTCCCGCAGTCGTTCCTCATATCTCATGCCTCTTAGTTCTGGGACCAGTCTAATGGCATACCTCTGAACTTTTTCCAGCTTCGTCTTGTGCTTGGCAAGGTACGGGCTCAAAGCTGGGGCCGCATACTCCAGGATTGGTCATATGTATGGGGTGTACAAGATTCTAAACGATTCCTCACACAGATTCCTGAAGGCTGTTCTGATGTTAGCCAGCCTTGCATATGCCGCAGACGTAATTATTTTTATGTGGGCTTCAGGAGACAGGTTTGGTGTGATGTCAATTCCTACATCTGTCTCTTTCTCCATTTCATTAAGTACTTCATCTCATATTCTGTATCTTGTGTCTGGCCTCCTGTTTCCACCGCCTACTTTCATTACTTTGCATTTACTCGGGTTAAACTTTAACAGCCATTTGTTTGACCATTCATTCAGTCTGTCTAGGTCGTCCTGTAGCCTCATACTATCATCCTCTGTTTCAATCCTCCTCATAATTGGTTTCAGGAGGATTGCACACGCACACAGGAGGATACACACACACACAAACACATATTGTGTGTGTGTGTGTGTGTGTGTGTGTGTGTGTGTGTGTGTGTGTGTGTGTGTGTGTGTGTGTGTGTGTGTGTGTGTGTGATGTGAGGGGGTGGTACAGAGGGGGGGTTAGCCGATGGCGGGAGGGAGGGAAGGATGGAGAGGGGGGGAGGAATGATGTGAGGAAGAGGGAGGAAGAGAGAGAGGAGAGTGTGGTTGAGTGAGGGAGAGAGAGAAAGTAAGTGTGTGTGTTTGTGTGATGGGTGATGTATGTTGAGGGGGAGGGAGGGGGGGGGGGTTGATGGTGTGATCTTATGGCACTTAGGTGTGATAAAGTAATATCCACATGATCAGTATATTTTTAGTTTCTTTACGTTTTCATAGCTTATGACCAAGACTAATTGATATACTAAATGCACTGTACACCGTTAATTGACACATGAGGCACTTACCTGCCTTCTCAATCCCCAGAGCACACTAGGTGCGTATGAAGCATTGCAGCCATTGTAGTTGTTGTTGACCACACCGCTGCCAGACTCCAAGTTTCCTCCTTCATAGCATGGATGACTTACTCCTATTGTAATTGTCCACTTAGCACAATCCGACACTGCCACTAAATTGCTATTGCCTATGCCTTGTGTTACTCTTTTTAATATCACTACACACTGACCTCACACTAGTGTGTGTGCAGAGTCTGCCGATGTCTGGTAATTACCTAAGTAATTACCTAAGTGTAGTTACAGGATGAGAGCTACGCTCGTGGTATCCCGTCTTCCCAGCACTCTTTGTCATATAACGCTTTGAAACTACTGACGGTCTTGGCCTCCACCACCTTCTCACCTAACTTGTTCCAACCGTCTACCACTATGTTTGCGAAAGTGAATTTTCTTATATTTCTTCGGCATCTGTGTTTAGCTAGTTTAAATCTATGACCTCTTGTTCTTAAAGTTCCAGGTCTCAGGAAATCTTCCCTATCGATTTTTTTCAATTCCTGTTACTATTTTGTATGTAGTGATCATATCATCTCTTTTTTCTTCTGTCTTCTAGTTTTGGCATATTTAATGCCTCTAACCTCTCCTCGTAGCTCTTGCCCTTCAGTTCTGGGAGCCACTTAATAGCATGTCTTTGCACCTTTTCCAGTTTGTTGATGTGCTTCTTAAGATATGGGCACCACGCAACCGCTGCATATTCTAGCTTTGGCCTAACAAAAGTCGTGAACAATTTCTTTAGTATATCGCCATCCATGTATTTAAAAGCAATTCTGAAGTTAGAAAGCGTGGCATAGGCTCCTCGCACACTATTCTTTATGTGGTCCTCAGGTGATAGTTTTCTATCTAGAACCACCCCTAGATCTCTTTCTTTATCAGAATTCCTTAAAGATTTCTCACATAATATATAGGTTGTGTGGGGTCTATGTTCTCCCATGCCACATTCCATAACGTGGCGTGTATTAACATTAAATTCCATTTGTCCAGTGGTGCTCCATATACTTATTTTGTCCAGGTCATCTTGAAGGGCATGACAATCATCTAAGTTTCTTATCCTTCCTATTATCTTAGCATCATCAGCAAACATGTTCATATAATTCTGTATACCAACTGGTAGATCATTTATGTAGACAATAAACATCACTGGTGCAAGAACAGAACCCTGTGGTACTCCACTTGTGACATTTCTCCAGTCCGATACATTGCCTCTGATCACTGCCCTCATTTTTCTATCAGTCAGAAAATTTTTCATTTATGTTAGAAGCTTACCTGTCACCCCTCCAATATTTTCCAGTTTCCAGAACAACCTCTTATGTGGAACTCTGTCGAAAGTCTTTTGCAGGTCCAGATAGATGCAGTTAACCCAACCACCTCTTTCCTGTAATATCTCTGTTGCTCGCTCATAGAAACTGAGTAAATTCGATACACAGGATCTTCCAGATTGAAAACTATACTGTCTGTCTGATATTATATCATTTCTCTCCAAGTGTTCTACCATTTAGTTTTAATTATTTTTTCCAATATTTTGACTATTATACTTGTCAATGATACCGGTCTATAATTATGGGGGTCTTCCCTGCTTCCACTTTTGTAGATTGGAACTATGTTAACCTTTTTGCACACATCAGCTACAACTCCTGTAAACAGGGATGCCTGAAAAATCAGTTGAAGAGGAATGCTGAGCTCAGGTGCACATTCTCTCAGAACCCATGGTGAAACGCCATCTGGACCAACTGCTTTGTTCTTATTTAGCTCCTTGAGCATTTTTTTCCACTTCGTCTCTAGTCACCTCTATGTGCTCTATGTTGTTCTCTGGAATCCTTATTGTATCTGGTTCCCTGAAGATTTCATTTTGTACAAACACTCTTTGGAACTTTTCGTTTAATGTTTCACGCATTTCCTTTTCATTTTCCGTGAATCTATTTCCCACTTTCAACCTCTGAATATTATCCTTTACCTGCAATTTGTTGTTCATGAATTTATAGAATAGGCCTAGTTCTGTTTTACATTTGTCTGCAATCTCTTTTTCAAAATTTCTTTCTGCCTCTCTCCTCACTGCCGTGTAGTTGTTTCTCGCATCTCTGTATCGTAGGTATGCTTGGGGGTTTGGCCTCTTCCTGCATTGATTTCATTTTTGTGTCTTTTGGTCTCTGGCCCTCTCGCAATTTATGATGAACTAATCCTGTTTCCTAGTTCTGCATCTCTGTTTTGGTATAATTTTTTTGTGCCTTTATCATATATTTCACAAAACTTGCCATACATCTCATTCACTTCCTTATCTAGCAATAAGTCTGTCCAATTATACTCACTAAAATTTTTTATAAGGCTGCCATAATGTCCTCTCCTAAAGTCAGGTTTTTCAATTGCATCAACCTTCTTATTTTCTTCCAGATTATAACGCATTGCATACTTTATTCCCAAAAAGACATGATCACTTTTACCCAAGGGAGGAAGGTATTGAATGTCAAATATTTCTTCCTCCTTCCTGGTAAATATAAAATCTAGCATGCAGGGAACGTCCTCGTAGCTTGTTTAACATGTTGATACAAGAATGTTTCCAGGATGAGGTCTACAAATTTACAGGTCCAAAAATCTTCTGTTTTAGCTTCACATGCTTCCCAGTCTATGGATTTCAACTTGAAGTCGCCAACTATCAACAGTCGTGAACTATCGTTATCCGCTCTCGCTATGATCTCTCTCATTATTGTTATAAGACCTTCTCGTTTACTATCTAGCTCCTCCTTTGACCATGTGCTGCTTGGCGGTGGACTATATACATTTATGATCATTTGTGTGTGTGTGTGTGTGTGTGTGTGTGTGTGTGTGTGTGTGTGTGTGTGTGTGTGTGTGTGTGAGTGTGTGCACTCACCTAATTGTACTCACCTAATTGTGCTTGCGGGGGTTGAGCTTTGGCTCTTTGGTCCCGCCTCTCAACTGTCAATCAACTGGTGTACAGATTCCTGAGCCTACTGGGCTCTATCATATCTACATTTGAAACTGTGTATGGAGTCAGCCTCCACCACATCACTTCCTAATGCATTCCATTTACTAACTACTCTGACACTGAAAAAGTTCTTTCTAACGTCTCTGTGGCTCATTTGGGTACTCAGCTTCCACCTGTGTCCCCTTGTTCGCGTCCCACCAGTGTTGAATAGTTCATCCTTGTTTACCCGGTCGATTCCCCTGAGGATTTTGTAGGTTGTGATCATGTCCCCCCTTACTCTTCTGTCTTCCAGTGTCGTAAGGTGCATTTCCCGCAGCCTTTCCTCATAACTCATGCCTCTTAGTTCTGGGACTAGTCTAGTAGCATACCTTTGGACTTTTTCCAGCGTCGTCTTGTGCTTGACAAGGTACGGGCTCCATGCTGGGGCCGCATACTCCAGGATTGGTCTTACATATGTTGTGTACAAGACTCTGAATGATTCCTTACACAGGTTCCTGAACGCCGTTCTGATGTTAGCCAGCCTCGCATATGCCGCAGACGTTATTCTCTTTATGTGGGCTTCAGGAGACTGGTTTGGTGTGATATCAACTCCTAGATCTTTCTCTCTGTCTGTTTCATTAAGTACTTCATCTCCTATTCTGTATCCTGTGCCTGGCCTCCTGTTTCCACTGCCTAGTTTCATTACTTTGCATTTACTCGGGTTGAACTTCAACAGCCATTTGTTGGACCATTCACTCAGTCTATCCAGATCATCTTGTAGCCTCCTACTATCATCCTCTGTTTCAATCCTCCTCATAATTTTTGCATCGTCGGCAAACATTGAGAGGAACGAATCTATACCCTCTGGGAGATCATTTACATATACCAGAAACAGTATAGGTCCAAGGACTGACCCCTGCGGGACTCCACTTGTGACGTCTCGCCAATCTGAGACCTCACCCCTCACGCAGACTCGCTGTCTCCTGTTGCTTAGGTACTCCTCTATCCACCGGAGTACCTTCCCTCTCACTCCAGCCTGCATCTCCAACTTTCGCACTAGCCTCTTGTGTGGCACTGTATCAAAGGCTTTCTGACAATCCAAAAATATGCAGTCTGCCCACCCTTCTCTTTCTTGCCTTATTTTTGTTGCCTGGTCGTAGAATTCAAGTAACCCTGTGAGGCAGGACCTGCCATCCCTGAACCCATGTTGATGCTGTGTTACAAAGTTCCTTCGCTCCAGATGCTCCACTAGTTTTTTTCGCACAATCTTCTCCATCAGCTTGCATGGTATGCAGGTTAGGGACACTGGCCTGTAGTTCAGTGCCTCCTGTCTATCCCCTTTCTTGTATATCGGGACTACGTTAGCTGCTTTCCAAATATCTGGCAGTTCCCCTGTTGCCAGTGATTTGTTATACACTATGGAGAGTGGCAGGCTCAGTTCTCTTGCTCCTTCCTTTAGAACCCAAGGGGAGATTCCATCTGGGCCTATAGCCTTCGTCACGTCCAACTCTAGTAAACACTTCCTTACTTCCCCACTGGTAATCTCAAACTCTTCCAGTGGTTCCTGGTTAGCTATTCCCTCACTTACCTCTGGAATTTCTCCTTGCTCTAAGGTGAAGACCTCCTGGAATTTCTTATTCAATTCCTCATACACTTCCTTGTCATTTGTAGTGAATCCTTCCGCCCCTATCCTTAATCTCATAACCTGTTCCTTTACTGTTGTTTTTCTCCTAATGTGGCTATGCAACAATTTAGGCTGAGTCTTTGCCTTGCTTGCGATATCATTTTCGTATTGTCTTTCTGCCTCTCTTCTCATCCTGACATATTCATTCCTGGCATTCTGGTATCTTTCTCTGCTCTCCAGTGTCCTGTTATTCCTATAGTTTCTCCATGCCCTTTTACTTTGCTGCTTAGCTAGCCTACATCTTTGATTAAACCATGGGTTTCTCATCTTCATTTCTCTGTTTTCCTTTTGAACTGGGACAAACTTGTTTGCTGCGTCCTTGCACTTCTGCGTGATGTAATCCATCATATCTTGGGCCGTCTTTCCCCTGAGCTCTGTTTCCCATGCTATATCTGTTAGGAATTTTCTTATCCCCTCATAGTTTCCCTTTCGGTATGCTAACCTTTTTGTTTCGGTATCCCTCCTCGAGTTCAATAACCCTTCTTCAATCAAGTACTCAAACACCAGTACACTGTGGTCGCTCATCCCTACTGGGTCCTCAAAACCGATTTCTCTTATGTCGGAGTCGTTCAGAGTGAAGACTAGGTCGAGTCTCGCTGGTTCGTCATTGCCTCTCATCCTTGTGGGTTCTCCGACATGCTGGGTTAAAAAGTTGCTTGTCACCACCTCCAATAGTTTGGCTCTCCACGTATCCTCGCCTCCATGCGGTTCCTTGTTCTCCCAGTCAATCTTTCCGTGATTGAAGTCGCCCATGATGAGCAGGTGGGATCTATTTCTACAGGCAGCAGAGGCTGCCCTCTCAATTATAGTGTTAACTGCCTTGTTGTTGTTTTCATACTCTTGACTGGGTCTCCTGTCATTTGGTTGAGGGTTGTATATTACTGCTACTACTATTCTTGGTCCTCCCATTGTTATGGTGCCTGCTATGTAGTCTCTGAAGTCCTCACAGCCCGGGATGGCCATCTCCTTAAAACTCCATTCCCTTCTCATGAGTAGGGCCACTCCGCCTCCTTCCCTACCTTCCCTCTCTTTCCTTATTACTGTATACTCCTGGGGAAACACAGCATTCGTTATGATTCCAGAGAGTTTTGTTTCAGTGAGTCCGATTACATCTGGGTTAACTTCTTGTGCTCTTTCCCTTAGTTCACTTGTCTTGCTTGTGATCCCATCTATGTTCGAGTACATCACCCTGAAACTGACTCTCTTCTGCTTCTTTTCTGGGGGGGACCTTTGGGATCTGGGGTGAGTGGGAGCTGGGGGGACCTGGCACGGGGGGATTGGTGGAGGAGGGAGGGCTTGGGGTGGTGGGGGAGAGGGGGAGGGTATAGGGGGTGGATAAGAGGGGGAGGGTACAGGGGGTGGATAAGAGGGGGAGGGTACAGGGGGTGGGTAAGAGAGGGAGGGTTGGGGAAGCATGGGGGGAGGAGAGGCTGTGGGGGATAGGGGAGATGGGGGGGCTTGGGGGGAGAGAAAAGGGTGGAGGGCTTGGGGGGCGTGGGGAAAAAGGGAGGGCTGAGGTGGGCGAGGAAGAGGGGAGGGTTTAGGGGAGTGGGGGAGAGGGGAAGACTTAGGTGGGGTGGGGGAGAGTGGGGGGCTTAGGGGGGAGGAGGGGAAGGGAGAGCATGGGGGTGGGAGAGACGGAAAGGCATGTGGGAGAAGGGAGGGCATGGGGGATGGGGGAGAATGGAGGTCCTGGGGAGAGGGGTGAGGGGGAGAAGGGGGGTGAGTGGGGGAGGGGGGGTGGGTGGGGGGAGGGGGGTGGGTGGGGGGAGGGTGCCCAAGGTGGGTACTTAGTGGGGGGCTGACAGGGGATGGGGCAGGTTGGGTGTCTGTTGGGTAGAATGTGGGGGTGGTGCCCCAATCCCTGTGGCTGTTGCACTGTTTGAGGAGGGTTCTCCACTTCCCTCTGGGATTGTAGGGTTCTGGGTTGTGGTACTCTGATTTCCTTCTCTCTCCCTGCGCTCCTTCCTCGCGTCTGCTGTCCGTATTCTCTCTTCCCTTGTCATATCCCTCTGCAGGAATATTTTCTTGAACTTCTCTACACCTTTTAGACAACACTTCCTTGCTAGCAGTTCCTCTTTCGCGATTTCGCTCATGAAAACCACCTTTATCATTCGGCCTCTGTCCTTGTTGTACTTTCCAAGCCTGAAAACCTTTTCAACATTTCGCTCAGCTCCCTCCATCCTTACCTCTTTAAGGATCTCTTTAATCATGTTTTTGTCCTTGTCTCTCCGCTCCTTTGGTCTGGTCCCTGTTTGTTCTTTAATGCCTGCTACTACTACTGCTCTATTTCTCTCTATCAGCCGGCTAGTACATCTAGCTGCTTCCTGAGAGGAAGCCACTTCCATGGCAACTTCCTTGACCGCAGACCTAGCTTCAGGGCTCTTTTTAAGCATTTCAGCAAATGAGATCTGGGTTGTGGTGGTCCCCTCCACAGTAGCATTCCCATCTCCCTGGGGTACGGTTTGTGCCTGGTATTGTGGAAGAGTCTCCTTTAGGTATCTTATCTCCTCCTTTGCTGCCCTTAAATCATCTTGCAGGTTGGCTACTGTCTCCCTCATTACCCTCAGTCCTTCACTGAATTCATTCTGCATTTGCTGGAGTACTTCCTTCATCCAGGCTTCCTGTTCCATCCCATCCTCTGTGTTTGTTCCAGTTGTGAATGTCCTGCGTTTGGCAGTCAGAGTTCGTCTCCCTACCATGATTTCCCTATGAGTGTGTGTGTGTGTGTGTGAGAGAGAGAGAGAGAGAGAGAGAGAGAGAGAGAGAGAGAGAGAGAGAGAGAGAGAGAGAGAGAGAGAGAGAGAGAGAGAGAGAGAGAGAGAGAGAGAGAGAGAGAGAGAGAGAGAGAGAGAGAGAGACAGAGACAGAGACAGAGTGACAGAGACAGAGAGAGAGAGGGGGGGAGGGAGAGAGAGGGGGGAGGAAGAGAGAGAGGGGGGGGGAGGAAGAGAGAGAGGGGTGGGAGCGAGAGAGGGGAGGGAGAGAGAGAGGGGAGGGAGAGAGAAAGGGGAGGGAGAGAGGGGGTGAGGGAGAGAGAGGGGGAGGGGGAGAGAGAGAGAGGGGGGGAGAGAGAGAGGGGGAGGGGGAGAGAGAGGGGGGGAGGGGGAGAGAGAGGGGGGAGGGAGAGAGAGGGGGAGGGAGAGAGAGGGGGGAGGGAGAGAGAGGGGGAGAGGGAGAGAGAGGGAGAGAGAGGGGGAGAGGGAGAGAGAGGGGGAGAGGGGGAGAGGGAGAGAGAGGGGGAGAGGGAGAGAGAGGGGGAGAGGGAGAGAAAGGGAGAGGGAGAGAGAGAGAGAGAGAGAGAGAGAGAGAGAGAGAGAGAGAGAGAGAGAGAGAGAGAGAGAGAGAGAGAGAGAGAGAGAGAGAGAGAGAGAGAGAGAGAGGGGGGGGGAGAGAGAGAGAGAGAGAGGGGGGGGAGAGAGAGAGAGGGGGGGGGGGAGAGAGAGAGAGAGGGGAGAGAGAGAGAGAGAGAGAGAGAGAGAGAGAGAGAGAGAGAGAGAGAGAGAGAGAGGAGGTGTGTGAGTATATGGGGAGAGGTGGAAGGTGGAAGTGAGGGAGGGGGATGGAGAGGGTGTGTGGGGGTGGGTTAGTGCGGGAGGGTACAGAGAGAGGTTGTGTGTGTGTAATTACCTAAGTGTAATTACCTAAGTGTAGTTACAGGATGAGAGCTACGCTCGTGGTGTCCCGTCTTCCCAGCACTCTTTGTCATATAACGCTTTGAAACTACTGACGGTCTTGGCCTCCACCACCTTCTCACTTAACTTGTTCCAACCGTCTACCACTCTATTTGCGAAGGTGAATTTTCTTATATTTCTTCGGCATCTGTGTTTAGCTAGTTTAAATCTATGACCTCTTGTTCTTGAAATTCCAGGTCTCAGGAAGTCTTCCCTGTCGATTTTATCAATTCCTGTAACTATTTTGTATGTAGTGATCATATCACCTCTTTTTCTTCTGTCTTCTAGTTTTGGCATATTTAATGCTTCTAACCTCTCCTCGTAGCTCTTGCCCTTCAGTTCTGGGAGCCACTTAGTAGCATGTCTTTGCACCTTTTCCAGTTTGTTGATGTGCTTCTTAAGATATGGGCACCACACAAATGTGTGCGTGTGTGCGTGTGCGTGTGTGTGTGTGCGCGCGCGTGCGCGCGCGTGTGTGTGTGTGTGTGTGTGTGTGTGTGTGTGTGTGTGTGTGTGTGTGTGTGTGTGAGTGTGTGTGAGTGTGAGTGTGTGTGAGTGTGAGTGTGTGTGTGTGTGTGTGTGTGTGTGTGTGTGTGTGTGTGAGTGTGTGTGAGTGTGTGTGTGTGTGTGTGTGTTGAGTGCGGGGGTGTTTGTGTATAGGGGGAGGGGTAGGGGGGTGTCTTGGGGCAGTGTAAGGCGTGGGAACGTGAGGGGTGAGGGTGGGTGAGTGAGGGTGAGCGGTCACCAGTGTGTGCGTGCGTGCATGTGTGTGTGTGTGTTTACACTGGCTTGTTGTGGTGAGGAAGAGGGGGGGGGGGTAGGTCTAGTCAGTGGCGGTGTAATGTAACACACAGGTGTGAGGAGCTAGTACCAAGCTGAGGCTCTTGAGCTACTTTTTCGTATTTTAATTAACTTATGTTCAAAGCTAATTACTATATAAAAAAAAAACACTGTACACCTTATATGACTGACTTTGAGAGGCACTCACCTCCGAGTAAGCATCCCACAGCACAATTAGGTGATTTGTGAAGCGATGTCCGATATTGTTGTTGACGTCCCCGCCAGAGGTCCTCCCATGTGGTGGTCCAAACTCTTCCCTTCGCGGCCTCTGGTGCCACCGTCTTGCCAGAATCTCGTTCTTTTTCAATTTTTTTTCTTATCAAACGTTATAAGAATTCACTATGTTGCATTATCACTGCGTTACTGTACCTTTCATATGACCAAAAACTATGTTTTGGGCTCACTGGTACGTAAATATCCCGAGAATATTGAAGTAATTCGCGGACTGCACGTCCTACCCTTGTTCACTGACCGCCGTCCTACTGCCTACTACTGTGTGTGTGTGTGTGTGTGTGTGTGTGTGTGTGTGTGTGTGTGTGTGTGTGTGTGTGTGTGTGTGTGTGTGTATGATTATTTGGTAGGGTTGTGTTTGGTGTGATTGTGAGTTTTTGTGTGTGTTTGGTATGTGAGTGTGTGTGTGTTTGGTATGTGTGTGTGTGTACTCACCTATTTGTACTCACCTATTTGTGCTTGCGGGGGTTGAGCTTTGGCTCTTTGGTCCCGCCTCTCAACTGTCAATCAACTGGTGTACAGGTTCCTGAGCCTACTGGGCTTTATCATATCTACATATGAAACTGCGTATGGAGTCAGCCTCTGCCACATCACTTCCTTGAGCATTCAATTTATTAACTGTTGTTGTTGTTAAAGATTCGCTACCTGGAACAAGAAGTTCCAAGTAGCACGGGCTATGGGGAGCCCGTAGATTTATTAACTACTCTGACACTCAAAAAATTATTTCTAACGTCTCTGTGGCTCATCTTGGTACTACGTTTCCACCTGTGTCCCCTTGTTCGTGTCCCACCCGTGCTGAAGAGTTTGTCTTTGTCCACCCTGTCAATTCCCCAGAGAATTTTGTAGGTGGTTATCATGTCTCCCCTTACTCTTCTGTTTTCCAGGGACTCGAGGTTCAGCTTCTTTAGCCTTTCCTCGTTGCGCATTCCTCTCAGTTCCGGGACGAGCCTGGTGGCATACCGCTGAATCTTCTCTAACTTTGTCTTGTGTTTAACTAGGTATGGATTCCAGGCTAGAGCTGCATATTCCAGGATTGGTCTGACATAAGTGGTTGATACCTGGTTGATGGGGTTCTGGGAGTTCTTCTACTCCCCAAGCCCGGCCCGAGGCCAGGCTCGACTTGTGAGAGTTTGGTCCACCAGGCTGTTGCTTGGAGCGGCCCGCAGGCCCACATACCCACCACAGCCCGGTTGGTCCGGCACTCCTTGGAGGAATAAATCTAGTTTCCTCTTGAAAATGTCCACGGTTGTTCCGGCAATATTTCTTATGCTTGCTGGGAGGACGTTGAACAACCGCGGACCTCTGATGTTTATACAGTGTTCTCTGATTGTGCCCATTGCACCTCTGCTCTTCATTGGTTCTATTCTGCATTTTCTTCCATGTCGTTCACTCCAGTACGTTTAGTTTGTCTTTGTCCACCCTGTCAATTCCCCAGAGAATTTTGTAGGTGGATATACAGTATGTAAACGATCTTCCGGAGATCCGGATGTAGGTGGATATGGTATACAGGGTCCTGAATGATTCCTTACACAAGTTTCTAAAGGCCGTTCTTATATTGGCCAGTCTTGCAAATGCCGCTGATGATCTTCTTTTGATGTGTGTCTCTGGGGACAGGTTCGGTGTGATATCGACCCCCAGATCTTTCTCTGTATTTGACTCTTGCAGGATTTCACCTCCCAGATAGTAAATTGTGTTCAGCCTCCTGCTCCCTTCGCCTAATTTCATTTCCTTACACTTTGCTGAGTTGAACTTTAGCAGCCATTTTCTAGACAATTCCTCCAGTTTTTCCAGGTTCCTCTCAAACATTGAGAGGAATGAGTCTATACACTCCGGAAGATCGTTTACATATATTAGAAACAGGATGGGTCCAAGTACAGAGCCCTGTGGGACTCCGCTGGTGACATCTCGCCACTCTGATGTCTCACCCCTCACCGTTACTCGCTGTTTCCTGTTGCTTAAGTACTCCCTTATCCACTGGAGCACCTTCCCTTTTACTCCTGCCTGTTCCTCCAACTTTTTTAGCAGCTTTTTATGAGGTACTGTGTTAAAGGTTTTCTGGCAGTCCAAGAAAATGCAGTTGGCCCACCCTTCTCTTTCCTGCCTAATATTTGTTGCCTGGTCATAGAATTCTATCAAACCTGTGAGGCATGATTTACCATCCCTGAACCCATGTTGGTGGTGCATTGCAAAGTTATTTCCTTCCAGATGCTCCACGAGCCTTTTCCTCACAATCTTCTCCATCACCTTGCATTGTATACAAGTTAGGGAAAATGGCCTATAGTTCAGTGCCTCTTGCCTGTCACCATTCTTGTATATTGGGACTACGTCAGCTGTCTTCCAACTTTCTGGTAGGTCTCCTGTTTCCAGTGACCTGTTATACACCATAGAGAGTGGCACACTTAGTGCTTCTGCACCTTCCTTTAGTATCCATGGTGAGATTCTGTCAGGCCCAACAGCCTTTGTCACATCCAGCTCCAGCAGACACCTTTTGACCTCATCACTTGTGAGGTCAAATTCCTCCAAGGTTGCATGGTTTGCCTCCTCATTTAGTGCAGAGGCTTCTCCTTGTTCTATTGTGAAGACCTCCTGGAATCTCTTGTTGAGTTCTTCACACACCTTTTTGTCATTCTCTGTGTATGTGTTCTCCCTTTTTTTAAATTTCATCACGTGTTCCTTCACTGCTGTTTTCCTCCTGATGTGGCTGTGGAGCTTTAGCTTTGTGTATGTGTGTGTGTTGGTGTGTGTGTGTGTGTGTGTGTGTGTGTGTGTGTGTGTGTGTGTGTGTGTGTGTGTGTGTGTGTGTGTGTGTGTGTGTGTGTGTGTGTATGTGTGTGTGTGTGTGTGTGTGTGTGTGTGTGTGTGTGTGTGTGTGTGTGTGTGTGTGTGTGTGTGTGTGTGTGTGTGTGTGTGTGTGTGTGTGTATGTGTGTGTGTGTGTGTGTGTGTGTATGTGTGTGTGTGTGTGTGTGTGTGTGTGTGTGTGTGTGTGTGTGTGTGTGTGTGTGTGTGTGTGTGTGTGTGTGTGTGTGTGTGTGTGTGTGTGTCTGTGTTTTTACTCACCTATTTGTGCCTGCAGGATCGAGCATTGACTCTTGGATAACGCCTTTCAAGCCATCGGTTGTTTAGAGCAATGACTTCTGTCCCATTTCCCTATCATATCTAGTTTTAAATTATGAATAGAGTTTGTTTCCACAACCTGCTCCATTAAGTGCATTCCATTTTTCCCCTACTCTTACGCTAAAAAAATACTTCCTAACATCTCTGTGACTCATCTGAGTTTCGACCCATGTCCCCTCGTTCTGTTACTATTCCGTGTGAACATTTCGTCTATTTCCATTTTGTCAATTCCCCCGAGTATTTTATACGTTCCTATCGTATCTCCCCCTCTCCCTTCTTTTTTCTAGTGTCGTAAGGTTCAGTTCCTTTTGGCACTCTTCATAGCCCATCCCTAGTAGCTCTGGGATGAGCCTCGTTTCAAACTTTTCCAGTTTCGTTATGTGTTTCTTCAGGTGGGGACTCCATGATTGTGGAGCATACTTCAAGACTGGTCTCACGCAGGTTTGAGACCAGGTTTTTGCATACTTCAAGACTGGTTTCAATCCTCCTCATAATTTTTGCATCGTCGGCAAACATTGAGAGGAACGAATCTATACCCTCTGGGAGATCATTTACATATACCAGAAACAGTATAGGTCCAAGGACTGACCCCTGCGGGACTCCACTTGTGACGTCTCGCCAATCTGAGACCTCACCCCTCACGCAGACTCGCTGTCTCCTGTTGCTTAGGTACTCCTCTATCCACCGGAGTACCTTCCCTCTCACTCCAGCCTGCATCTCCAACTTTCGCACTAGCCTCTTGTGTGGCACTGTATCAAAGGCTTTCTGACAATCCAAAAATATGCAGTCTGCCCACCCTTCTCTTTCTTGCCTTATTTTTGTTGCCTGGTCGTAGAATTCAAGTAACCCTGTGAGGCAGGACCTGCCATCCCTGAACCCATGTTGATGCTGTGTTACAAAGTTCCTTCGCTCCAGATGCTCCACTAGTTTTTTTCGCACAATCTTCTCCATCAGCTTGCATGGTATGCAGGTTAGGGACACTGGCCTGTAGTTCAGTGCCTCCTGTCTATCCCCTTTCTTGTATATCGGGACTACGTTAGCTGCTTTCCAAATATCTGGCAGTTCCCCTGTTGCCAGTGATTTGTTATACACTATGGAGAGTGGCAGGCTCAGTTCTCTTGCTCCTTCCTTTAGAACCCAAGGGGAGATTCCATCTGGGCCTATAGCCTTCGTCACGTCCAACTCTAGTAAACACTTCCTTACTTCCCCACTGGTAATCTCAAACTCTTCCAGTGGTTCCTGGTTAGCTATTCCCTCACTTACCTCTGGAATTTCTCCTTGCTCTAAGGTGAAGACCTCCTGGAATTTCTTATTCAATTCCTCATACACTTCCTTGTCATTTGTAGTGAATCCTTCCGCCCCTATCCTTAATCTCATAACCTGTTCCTTTACTGTTGTTTTTCTCCTAATGTGGCTATGCAACAATTTAGGCTGAGTCTTTGCCTTGCTTGCGATATCATTTTCGTATTGTCTTTCTGCCTCTCTTCTCATCCTGACATATTCATTCCTGGCATTCTGGTATCTTTCTCTGCTCTCCAGTGTCCTGTTATTCCTATAGTTTCTCCATGCCCTTTTACTTTGCTGCTTAGCTAGCCTACATCTTTGATTAAACCATGGGTTTCTCATCTTCATTTCTCTGTTTTCCTTTTGAACTGGGACAAACTTGTTTGCTGCGTCCTTGCACTTCTGCGTGATGTAATCCATCATATCTTGGGCCGTCTTTCCCCTGAGCTCTGTTTCCCATGCTATATCTGTTAGGAATTTTCTTATCCCCTCATAGTTTCCCTTTCGGTATGCTAACCTTTTTGTTTCGGTATCCCTCCTCGAGTTCAATAACCCTTCTTCAATCAAGTACTCAAACACCAGTACACTGTGGTCGCTCATCCCTACTGGGTCCTCAAAACCGATTTCTCTTATGTCGGAGTCGTTCAGAGTGAAGACTAGGTCGAGTCTCGCTGGTTCGTCATTGCCTCTCATCCTTGTGGGTTCTCCGACATGCTGGGTTAAAAAGTTGCTTGTCACCACCTCCAATAGTTTGGCTCTCCACGTATCCTCGCCTCCATGCGGTTCCTTGTTCTCCCAGTCAATCTTTCCGTGATTGAAGTCGCCCATGATGAGCAGGTGGGATCTATTTCTACAGGCAGCAGAGGCTGCCCTCTCAATTATAGTGTTAACTGCCTTGTTGTTGTTTTCATACTCTTGACTGGGTCTCCTGTCATTTGGTTGAGGGTTGTATATTACTGCTACTACTATTCTTGGTCCTCCCATTGTTATGGTGCCTGCTATGTAGTCTCTGAAGTCCTCACAGCCCGGGATGGCCATCTCCTTAAAACTCCATTCCCTTCTCATGAGTAGGGCCACTCCGCCTCCTTCCCTACCTTCCCTCTCTTTCCTTATTACTGTATACTCCTGGGGAAACACAGCATTCGTTATGATTCCAGAGAGTTTTGTTTCAGTGAGTCCGATTACATCTGGGTTAACTTCTTGTGCTCTTTCCCTTAGTTCACTTGTCTTGCTTGTGATCCCATCTATGTTCGAGTACATCACCCTGAAACTGACTCTCTTCTGCTTCTTTTCTGGGGGGGACCTTTGGGATCTGGGGTGAGTGGGAGCTGGGGGGACCTGGCACGGGGGGATTGGTGGAGGAGGGAGGGCTTGGGGTGGTGGGGGAGAGGGGGAGGGTATAGGGGGTGGATAAGAGGGGGAGGGTACAGGGGGTGGATAAGAGGGGGAGGGTACAGGGGGTGGGTAAGAGAGGGAGGGTTGGGGAAGCATGGGGGGAGGAGAGGCTGTGGGGGATAGGGGAGATGGGGGGGCTTGGGGGGAGAGAAAAGGGTGGAGGGCTTGGGGGGCGTGGGGAAAAAGGGAGGGCTGAGGTGGGCGAGGAAGAGGGGAGGGTTTAGGGGAGTGGGGGAGAGGGGAAGACTTAGGTGGGGTGGGGGAGAGTGGGGGGCTTAGGGGGGAGGAGGGGAAGGGAGAGCATGGGGGTGGGAGAGACGGAAAGGCATGTGGGAGAAGGGAGGGCATGGGGGATGGGGGAGAATGGAGGTCCTGGGGAGAGGGGTGAGGGGGAGAAGGGGGGTGAGTGGGGGAGGGGGGTGGGTGGGGGGAGGGGGGTGGGTGGGGGGAGGGTGCCCAAGGTGGGTACTTAGTGGGGGGCTGACAGGGGATGGGGCAGGTTGGGTGTCTGTTGGGTAGAATGTGGGGGTGGTGCCCCAATCCCTGTGGCTGTTGCACTGTTTGAGGAGGGTTCTCCACTTCCCTCTGGGATTGTAGGGTTCTGGGTTGTGGTACTCTGATTTCCTTCTCTCTCCCTGCGCTCCTTCCTCGCGTCTGCTGTCCGTATTCTCTCTTCCCTTGTCATATCCCTCTGCAGGAATATTTTCTTGAACTTCTCTACACCTTTTAGACAACACTTCCTTGCTAGCAGTTCCTCTTTCGCGATTTCGCTCATGAAAACCACCTTTATCATTCGGCCTCTGTCCTTGTTGTACTTTCCAAGCCTGAAAACCTTTTCAACATTTCGCTCAGCTCCCTCCATCCTTACCTCTTTAAGGATCTCTTTAATCATGTTTTTGTCCTTGTCTCTCCGCTCCTTTGGTCTGGTCCCTGTTTGTTCTTTAATGCCTGCTACTACTACTGCTCTATTTCTCTCTATCAGCCGGCTAGTACATCTAGCTGCTTCCTGAGAGGAAGCCACTTCCATGGCAACTTCCTTGACCGCAGACCTAGCTTCAGGGCTCTTTTTAAGCATTTCAGCAAATGAGATCTGGGTTGTGGTGGTCCCCTCCACAGTAGCATTCCCATCTCCCTGGGGTACGGTTTGTGCCTGGTATTGTGGAAGAGTCTCCTTTAGGTATCTTATCTCCTCCTTTGCTGCCCTTAAATCATCTTGCAGGTTGGCTACTGTCTCCCTCATTACCCTCAGTCCTTCACTGAATTCATTCTGCATTTGCTGGAGTACTTCCTTCATCCAGGCTTCCTGTTCCATCCCATCCTCTGTGTTTGTTCCAGTTGTGAATGTCCTGCGTTTGGCAGTCAGAGTTCGTCTCCCTACCATGATTTCCCTATGAGTGTGTGTGTGTGTGTGTGAGAGAGAGAGAGAGAGAGAGAGAGAGAGAGAGAGAGAGAGAGAGAGAGAGAGAGAGAGAGAGAGAGAGAGAGAGAGAGAGAGAGAGAGAGAGAGAGAGAGAGAGAGAGAGAGAGAGAGAGAGAGACAGAGACAGAGACAGAGTGACAGAGACAGAGAGAGAGAGGGGGGGAGGGAGAGAGAGGGGGGAGGAAGAGAGAGAGGGGGGGGGGGAGGAAGAGAGAGAGGGGTGGGAGCGAGAGAGGGGAGGGAGAGAGAGAGGGGAGGGAGAGAGAAAGGGGAGGGAGAGAGGGGGTGAGGGAGAGAGAGGGGGAGGGGGAGAGAGAGAGGGGGGGAGAGAGAGAGGGGGAGGGGGAGAGAGAGGGGGGAGGGGGAGAGAGAGGGGGGAGGGAGAGAGAGGGGGAGGGAGAGAGAGGGGGGAGGGAGAGAGAGGGGGAGAGGGAGAGAGAGGGAGAGAGAGGGGGAGAGGGAGAGAGAGGGGGAGAGGGGGAGAGGGAGAGAGAGGGGGAGAGGGAGAGAGAGGGGGAGAGGGAGAGAAAGGGAGAGGGAGAGAGAGAGAGAGAGAGAGAGAGAGAGAGAGAGAGAGAGAGAGAGAGAGAGAGAGAGAGAGAGAGAGAGAGAGAGAGAGAGAGAGAGAGAGAGAGAGAGAGAGAGAGAGGGGGGGGGGGAGAGAGAGAGAGAGGGGGGGGAGAGAGAGAGAGGGGGGGGGAGAGAGAGAGAGAGGGGAGAGAGAGAGAGAGAGAGAGAGAGAGAGAGAGAGAGAGAGAGAGAGAGAGAGAGGAGGTGTGTGAGTATATGGGGAGAGGTGGAAGGTGGAAGTGAGGTAGGGGGATGGAGAGGGTGTGTGGGGGTGGGTTAGTGCGGGAGGGTACAGAGAGAGGTTGTGTGTGTGTAATTACCTAAGTGTAATTACCTAAGTGTAGTTACAGGATGAGAGCTACGCTCGTGGTGTCCCGTCTTCCCAGCACTCTTTGTCATATAACGCTTTGAAACTACTGACGGTCTTGGCCTCCACCACCTTCTCACTTAACTTGTTCCAACCGTCTACCACTCTATTTGCGAAGGTGAATTTTCTTATATTTCTTCGGCATCTGTGTTTAGCTAGTTTAAATCTATGACCTCTTGTTCTTGAAATTCCAGGTCTCAGGAAGTCTTCCCTGTCGATTTTATCAATTCCTGTAACTATTTTGTATGTAGTGATCATATCACCTCTTTTTCTTCTGTCTTCTAGTTTTGGCATATTTAATGCTTCTAACCTCTCCTCGTAGCTCTTGCCCTTCAGTTCTGGGAGCCACTTAGTAGCATGTCTTTGCACCTTTTCCAGTTTGTTGATGTGCTTCTTAAGATATGGGCACCACACAAATGTGTGCGTGTGTGCGTGTGCGTGTGTGTGTGTGCGCGCGCGTGCGCGCGCGTGTGTGTGTGTGTGTGTGTGTGTGTGTGTGTGTGTGTGTGTGTGTGTGTGTGTGTGTGAGTGTGTGTGAGTGTGAGTGTGTGTGAGTGTGAGTGTGTGTGTGTGTGTGTGTGTGTGTGTGTGTGTGTGTGTGAGTGTGTGTGAGTGTGTGTGTGTGTGTGTGTGTTGAGTGCGGGGGTGTTTGTGTATAGGGGGAGGGGTAGGGGGGTGTCTTGGGGCAGTGTAAGGCGTGGGAACGTGAGGGGTGAGGGTGGGTGAGTGAGGGTGAGCGGTCACCAGTGTGTGCGTGCGTGCATGTGTGTGTGTGTGTTTACACTGGCTTGTTGTGGTGAGGAAGAGGGGGGGGGGGGTAGGTCTAGTCAGTGGCGGTGTAATGTAACACACAGGTGTGAGGAGCTAGTACCAAGCTGAGGCTCTTGAGCTACTTTTTCGTATTTTAATTAACTTATGTTCAAAGCTAATTACTATATAAAAAAAAAAACACTGTACACCTTATATGACTGACTTTGAGAGGCACTCACCTCCGAGTAAGCATCCCACAGCACAATTAGGTGATTTGTGAAGCGATGTCCGATATTGTTGTTGACGTCCCCGCCAGAGGTCCTCCCATGTGGTGGTCCAAACTCTTCCCTTCGCGGCCTCTGGTGCCACCGTCTTGCCAGAATCTCGTTCTTTTTCAATTTTTTTTCTTATCAAACGTTATAAGAATTCACTATGTTGCATTATCACTGCGTTACTGTACCTTTCATATGACCAAAAACTATGTTTTGGGCTCACTGGTACGTAAATATCCCGAGAATATTGAAGTAATTCGCGGACTGCACGTCCTACCCTTGTTCACTGACCGCCGTCCTACTGCCTACTACTGTGTGTGTGTGTGTGTGTGTGTGTGTGTGTGTGTGTGTGTGTGTGTGTGTGTGTGTGTGTGTGTGTGTGTGTGTATGATTATTTGGTAGGGTTGTGTTTGGTGTGATTGTGAGTTTTTGTGTGTGTTTGGTATGTGAGTGTGTGTGTGTTTGGTATGTGTGTGTGTGTACTCACCTATTTGTACTCACCTATTTGTGCTTGCGGGGGTTGAGCTTTGGCTCTTTGGTCCCGCCTCTCAACTGTCAATCAACTGGTGTACAGGTTCCTGAGCCTACTGGGCTTTATCATATCTACATATGAAACTGCGTATGGAGTCAGCCTCTGCCACATCACTTCCTTGAGCATTCAATTTATTAACTGTTGTTGTTGTTAAAGATTCGCTACCTGGAACAAGAAGTTCCAAGTAGCACGGGCTATGGGGAGCCCGTAGATTTATTAACTACTCTGACACTCAAAAAATTATTTCTAACGTCTCTGTGGCTCATCTTGGTACTACGTTTCCACCTGTGTCCCCTTGTTCGTGTCCCACCCGTGCTGAAGAGTTTGTCTTTGTCCACCCTGTCAATTCCCCAGAGAATTTTGTAGGTGGTTATCATGTCTCCCCTTACTCTTCTGTTTTCCAGGGACTCGAGGTTCAGCTTCTTTAGCCTTTCCTCGTTGCGCATTCCTCTCAGTTCCGGGACGAGCCTGGTGGCATACCGCTGAATCTTCTCTAACTTTGTCTTGTGTTTAACTAGGTATGGATTCCAGGCTAGAGCTGCATATTCCAGGATTGGTCTGACATAAGTGGTTGATACCTGGTTGATACCTGGTTGATGGGGTTCTGGGAGTTCTTCTACTCCCCAAGCCCGGCCCGAGGCCAGGCTCGACTTGTGAGAGTTTGGTCCACCAGGCTGTTGCTTGGAGCGGCCCGCAGGCCCACATACCCACCACAGCCCGGTTGGTCCGGCACTCCTTGGAGGAATAAATCTAGTTTCCTCTTGAAAATGTCCACGGTTGTTCCGGCAATATTTCTTATGCTTGCTGGGAGGACGTTGAACAACCGCGGACCTCTGATGTTTATACAGTGTTCTCTGATTGTGCCCATTGCACCTCTGCTCTTCATTGGTTCTATTCTACATTTTCTTCCATGTCGTTCACTCCAGTACGTTTAGTTTGTCTTTGTCCACCCTGTCAATTCCCCAGAGAATTTTGTAGGTGGATATACAGTATGTAAACGATCTTCCGGAGATCCGGATGTAGGTGGATATGGTATACAGGGTCCTGAATGATTCCTTACACAAGTTTCTAAAGGCCGTTCTTATATTGGCCAGTCTTGCATATGCCGCTGATGATCTTCTTTTGATGTGTGTCTCTGGGGACAGGTTCGGTGTGATATCGACCCCCAGATCTTTCTCTGTATTTGACTCTTGCAGGATTTCACCTCCCAGATAGTAAATTGTGTTCAGCCTCCTGCTCCCTTCGCCTAATTTCATTTCCTTACACTTTGCTGAGTTGAACTTTAGCAGCCATTTTCTAGACAATTCCTCCAGTTTTTCCAGGTTCCTCTCAAACATTGAGAGGAATGAGTCTATACACTCCGGAAGATCGTTTACATATATTAGAAACAGGATGGGTCCAAGTACAGAGCCCTGTGGGACTCCGCTGGTGACATCTCGCCACTCTGATGTCTCACCCCTCACCGTTACTCGCTGTTTCCTGTTGCTTAAGTACTCCCTTATCCACTGGAGCACCTTCCCTTTTACTCCTGCCTGTTCCTCCAACTTTTTTAGCAGCTTTTTATGAGGTACTGTGTTAAAGGTTTTCTGGCAGTCCAAGAAAATGCAGTTGGCCCACCCTTCTCTTTCCTGCCTAATATTTGTTGCCTGGTCATAGAATTCTATCAAACCTGTGAGGCATGATTTACCATCCCTGAACCCATGTTGGTGGTGCATTGCAAAGTTATTTCCTTCCAGATGCTCCACGAGCCTTTTCCTCACAATCTTCTCCATCACCTTGCATTGTATACAAGTTAGGGAAAATGGCCTGTAGTTCAGTGCCTCTTGCCTGTCACCATTCTTGTATATTGGGACTACGTCAGCTGTCTTCCAACTTTCTGGTAGGTCTCCTGTTTCCAGTGACCTGTTATACACCATAGAGAGTGGCACACTTAGTGCTTCTGCACCTTCCTTTAGTATCCATGGTGAGATTCTGTCAGGCCCAACAGCCTTTGTCACATCCAGCTCCAGCAGACACCTTTTGACCTCATCACTTGTGAGGTCAAATTCCTCCAAGGTTGCATGGTTTGCCTCCTCATTTAGTGCAGAGGCTTCTCCTTGTTCTATTGTGAAGACCTCCTGGAATCTCTTGTTGAGTTCTTCACACACCTTTTTGTCATTCTCTGTGTATGTGTTCTCCCTTTTTTTAAATTTCATCACGTGTTCCTTCACTGCTGTTTTCCTCCTGATGTGGCTGTGGAGCTTTAGCTTTGTGTATGTGTGTGTGTTGGTGTGTGTGTGTGTGTGTGTGTGTGTGTGTGTGTGTGTGTGTGTGTGTGTGTGTGTGTGTGTGTGTGTGTGTGTGTGTGTGTGTGTGTGTGTGTGTGTATGTGTGTGTGTGTGTGTGTGTGTGTGTGTGTGTGTGTGTGTGTGTGTGTGTGTGTGTGTGTGTGTGTGTGTGTGTGTGTGTGTGTGTGTGTGTGTGTGTGTGTGTGTGTGTGTGTGTGTGTGTATGTGTGTGTGTGTGTGTGTGTGTGTATGTGTGTGTGTGTGTGTGTGTGTGTGTGTGTGTGTGTGTGTGTGTGTGTGTGTGTGTGTGTGTGTGTGTGTGTGTGTGTGTGTGTGTGTGTGTGTGTGTGTGTGTGTGTGTGTCTGTGTTTTTACTCACCTATTTGTGCCTGCAGGATCGAGCATTGACTCTTGGATAACGCCTTTCAAGCCATCGGTTGTTTAGAGCAATGACTTCTGTCCCATTTCCCTATCATATCTAGTTTTAAATTATGAATAGAGTTTGTTTCCACAACCTGCTCCATTAAGTGCATTCCATTTTTCCCCTACTCTTACGCTAAAAAAATACTTCCTAACATCTCTGTGACTCATCTGAGTTTCGACCCATGTCCCCTCGTTCTGTTACTATTCCGTGTGAACATTTCGTCTATTTCCATTTTGTCAATTCCCCCGAGTATTTTATACGTTCCTATCGTATCTCCCCCTCTCCCTTCTTTTTTCTAGTGTCGTAAGGTTCAGTTCCTTTTGGCACTCTTCATAGCCCATCCCTAGTAGCTCTGGGATGAGCCTCGTTTCAAACTTTTCCAGTTTCGTTATGTGTTTCTTCAGGTGGGGACTCCATGATTGTGGAGCATACTTCAAGACTGGTCTCACGCAGGCAGTGTAAAGTACCCTAAAAGCCTCCTCACTTAGGTTTCTGAATAACTTTTGCCAGTGCAGAGTGTGCTGCTGTTGTTATCCTTAATATATGTGCCTCAGGAGTTAGATTAGGTGTTACATCCACTCCCTGGTCTCATTCTCGAATCGTCATAGGTAGGCACTTCCCCTTCACTTTTGTACTGTCTCTTTGTTCTCCTATCACATAATCCCATTTCCATAACTTTACATTTGCTCCTGTTGAACTCCAGTAACCATTTCTCTGACCATCCCTGCATCCTGTTCAAGTCCTCTTAGAGGAATCTATAATCCTCATCTGTCATAACTCTTTTCAGTAATTTTGGGGCATCTGCGAACATTGACATGAAAGATTCTACTCCTGTAAACATGTCATTTACGTAATTTAGAAACAGAATTAGTCCCAGCACCGACCCTTGAGGTACTCCACTCATTACTGTTCGCCGGTCCGACTTCTCGCCCTTTACCATTATTTTCTGGCTCTTTCCTGTTAGATACTCACCTAATTATGCGTGCGGAGGTCCAGCTTTGTTTCTTTGGTCCCGCCTCTCAACTGTCAATCAACTGGTGTACAGATTCCTGAGCCTACTGGGCTCTATCATATCTACATATGAAACTGTGTATGGAGTCAGCCTCCACCACATCACTTTCTAGAGCATTCCATTTATTAACTACTGTGACACTAAAAAAAAAAAATTTCTAACGTCCCTGTGGCTCATCTGGGTACTAAGTTTTCACCTGTGCCCCCATGTTAGTGTTCCAACCGCACTAAAGAGCTTGTCTTTGTCAACCCTGTCAATTCCCCTTATAATTTTGTAGGTGGTTATCATGTCTCACCATACTCTTCTGTTTTCCAGGGTTGTGATGTTCAGTTCCCTTAGCCTTTCCTCGTAACTCATTCCTCTCAGTTCCGGGACTAGTCTGGTGGCATACCTCTGAATCTTCTCTAACTTCGTCTTGTGTTTAACTAGATATGGACTCCAGGCTGGAGCTGCATAATCCAGGATTGGTCTTACATAATTGGTATACAGGGTCCTGAACGATTCCTTGCACAAGTTTCTAAAGGCAGTTCTTATATTGGCCAGTCTAGCATATGCCGCTGATGATATCCTTTTGATGTGGGCCTCTGAGGACAGGTTCGGCGTGATATCGACCCCCAGATCTTTCTCTGTATTTGACTCTTGTAGGATTTCACCTCCCAGATGGTACCTTGTGTTCAGCCTTCTGCTCCCTTTGCCTAATTTCATTACTTTACACTTTCCTGAGTTGAACTTTAGCAGCCATTTTCTAGACCATTCTTCCAGTTTATCCAGGTCATCCCGTAGTCTCTGCCTATCTTCATCTGACTTGATTATTCTCATAATTTTTGCATCATCAGCAAACATTGAGAGGAATGAGTCTATACCATCAGGAAGGCCGTTTACAAGTACTAGGAACAGGATGGGTCCGAGTACAGAGCCCTGTGGGACTCCGCTGGTGACATCTCGCCACTCTGATGCCTCCCCCTTCACCGTTACTCGATGTTTCCTATTGCTTAGATACTCCCTTATCCACTGGAGCACCTTACCTTTTACTCCTGCCTGCTGCTCCAACTTTTGTAACAGCCTTTTGTGAGGTACTGTGTCAAAGGATTTCTGACTGTCCAAGAAAATGCAGTCTGCCCACCCTTCTCTTTCCTACCTAATTTGTGTTGCTTGGTCATAGAATTCTATTAGGCCTGTGAGGCAGTATTTACCATCTCTAAACTCATGCTGGTGGTGTGTTACAAAGCTGTTTCCCTCCAGATGCTCTACGAGCCTTTTCCTCACAATCTTCTCCATCACCTTGCATTGTATACAAGTTAGGGAAACTGGCCTGTAGTTCAGTGCCTCTTGCTTGTCACCCTTTTTGTAAATTGGGACTGCATTAGCTGTCTTCCTGCTTTCCGGAAGGTCTCCCGTTCCCAGTAACCTGTTATACACTGTAGAGAGTGGCACACATAGTGCTTCTGCACCTTCTTTCAGAATCCACGGTGATATTCTGTCAGGCCCAACAGCCTTTGACACATTCAGCTCCAACAGATTCCTTTTGACGTCATCACTAGTGAGGTAAATTTCCTCAAAGGTTGTTCGGTTTGCCTCCTCATTTAGTGCAGGGATCTCTCCTTCTCCTATTGTGAAGACCTCCTAGAATCTAATGTTGAGTTCTTCACACACCTCTTTATCGTTCTCTGTGTATCTGTTCTCCGTTTCTCTCAGTTTCATCACTTGCTCCTTCACTGCTGTTTTCCTCCTGATGTGGCTGTGGAGCAGTTTTGGTTATGTCTTAGCTTTACTCGCGATGTCATTTTCGTTCTGCCTCTCTGCTTCTCTTCTCACTCTGATGTACTCATTTCTGGCCCTCTGGTATTTCTCCCTGCTCTCTGGTGTTCTGTTGTTCTTGTAGTTTCGCCATGTTCTTTTACTCAATTGCGTCACTGCTGCACATTCCTGGTTGAACCACGGATTCTTTTGTTGCTTTTCATTTTTCACTATTTTTACTGGGATAAACCTGTCTGCAGCCTCCTGACACTTCTGAGTGACATAATCCAACATATCCTGTACAGTCTTTTCTCTAAGTTCTGTTTCCCCATGGTATTCCCATTAGGAAGTTCCTCATCTCGTCATATTTTCCTCTTCGGTAATTTAGTCTTTTTCTTTCCAATCCCATCCTTGGATAGGTTATCCCTACTTCTACAAGATAGTTAAATATCAGTACACTGTGGTCACTCATTCCTATGGGGGCTTAATTCATATTTGACTTCCCTTATTTCTGAGCCACTTAAGGTGAAAATCAGGTCGAGTCTTGCTGGTTCGTCATTTCCTCTCATTCTTGTGGGCCCCTTGACATGTTGGCTCAGAAAGTTCCTTGTACTCACTTCGAAAACTTTAGATCTCCATGTGTCTTCAACTCCATGTGGGTCCCCTTTCTCCCAGTCTATCTTTCCATGGTTGAAATCGCCCATGATTAAGAGTCTGGATCCATTCCTGCAAGCAACTGAAGCTGCTCTCTCTATTATGTTAATGGTAGCCATGTTGTTCTTACTGAAGCGACCATACGAGTCATAAATACTCATACTCCGCCCAAGTAAAACAGAAACAAGCAACACTTAGTGGGCCAGCCAGAGGCTTAGGGCCCGTGCAGGAATATCCCTGCGAAAAAAAAAAAAAAAGCCATGTTGTTTCTGTCGATTTTGTCATTTAATGGAGGGTTGTAAATGACTGCCACTATTATCTTAGGTTCACCCATTGTCATAGTTCCTGTTATGTAATCTCCGAATCCGTCGCAGCCCGGAATTTCCATCTCTTCAAAGCTCCAGTCCTTCCATATCACCAAAGCCACTCTTCCTCCTCCTCTCCCGTCTCTCTCTTTCCTTACTATATAAAAGTCCTTTGGAAACACAGCATTTGTTATGACTCCTGACAATTTTGTTTCTGTGAGTCCTATTACATCTGTGTTTTCTTCTTGCACCCTTTCTGCCAGTTCACTTGCTTTATTGGTAATCCCATCGATGTTTGAGTACATTACCTTGAAGCTCACTTTCCTATGACCATTTTCACCCACCCTCCCCACTAGTGCAGGAAGCTGTTCCATGGGCATTGCTGCTTGGGTAGGCTCATCCTCCTGTGGGGTAGTTACCAGGGGTTCTGAGGGAGGTGGGGGTGGGGGTGGGAAGGAGGGGCAGGGGGAGGATGGCTTAAAACTGGGGTAAGGGTTGGTAGACTTAGTTCGTGTCTGGGCCAGCTTGGGGCAGGAGGAAGACCAGGGGGTGGAAGGGAAGGGGGTACTCGGGGTAGGGAGGGAAGGTGGAATTGGGTGGAATGGTGGAGCTCCCCACCTATAGGGTGGTGAGTTGGGATGTTGCAGTCCCCTCTGAGGTTCCCGAGGTGCTGGGTTGGGGTTCCACACTCCCCTCTGATATTGAGGTTCCCTGGCTCCCTTCCCTCAGCCTGCGCCTTTTCCTTGCATCTGCTGCCTGTATTACCTCTGTCCTGGTCATGTCCCCCTGAAGGAATACCTGTCTGTAATTTGTTACATATTTCAGTTTGCTCTTTTTTGCTAGTATGTCCTCTTTGATGCCCTCGTTTTTTAGCACTACCTTGATCACTCGGTCTTTGTCTTTGTTGTTGTCGGAAAATCCGACACCATTTAATATCATACAGATAATAGCTGTATTACCAACAAGTTACCCATAGAAAACGTAACTTGTAGTGGAATTACCGTCTATAGAAAACGGGATATCATCACCACATACTATTATAATTCACCAGCTATTCTGCTGGGAATTGTTCTTAAATACATTAGTCTTTGGACTTTACCATCATAAAACATCTTATATAAATTAATTTAATTATCAATATTAAAGTAGAGTAAATGTGACCCTTCTATCACTTTCTGAAATGTGGACAATGTAAGCCAGGCGTCAGAGTGAGGAGGAAGGGGCAGCCATTGTTGTGTCACCTCCGAGACGTGTGGAGCAAATTTAGCTCCTATCATTCTGGACAATGTCGGCCAGTAACGTCAATAGTATGGAGTGTTAGGCAGCCATTGTTGTGTCACCTCCGAGACGTGTGGAGCAAATTTAGCTCCTATCATATCTGGACAATGTCGGCCAGTAACGTCAATAGTATGGAGTGTTAAGCAGCCATTGTTGTGTCACCTCCGAGACGTGTGGAGCAAATTCGGCTCCTATCATTCTGGACAATGTCGGCCAGTAACGTCAATAGTATGGAGTGTTAAACAGCCATTGTTTATTGAGACCAGAGGCTCACACGGGAGCAAATTCGGCTCCTGTTAAATTTACTTGGACGTAGTGTTATGGAAACCAAAGGTGTACCATTGTCAACACGCTGTCTACAAATTCAAGTTAAGTGTCTATCCGAAACCCGTTTATCATTCATTTATGGCCATTAATGTCAGGATATAGGGTGACCCGGTTAGATCATGTGGAAGCCTCAAACTAAAGGTAATTAAGCCAGGTCTTTAATGTTCCATGTACTGTATAGTGTTTTCTCTGATATAGCTTGTCATATATAGGATTCTGGCTTCACAGCTAGCGCACTTTTGACAGGTCAAGACGAGGATGCAAGATTTGTGCACCAGTTACTGGGTGATGGAAGCTACCTCAAAGAGGATAATTTGGTGTCTACACCCTAGTTATACCTGGTGGACTAACCTGCTGTACTATAAGATAAGGAACCTTTTCAATGTATGTAGTCTATTCCTGTAGTTTGATTGGCTGCATATATTAATTTAATAAACCCCCCTAATGTGTAGAGGATCGATTTGTGAGATTATGAGATTATTGCAGAAATACAGTCCACTTATCATTATACAAATTGCTATCGAAGTATATAAATTAACGTAAATATAAATTCTATATATATTCATATAAATTAAATAAATATAAATCTCACAGGTCGGTTCCCACATTATTTGGTCATCTTCGAACCGGATGACGGATTATTTGATCCTTTGAACCCACATTTGGTCATCTTAGTACCGGATGAACCAGTTAACCAGTGGATTCATTAAATATACTAGTGCAGTGTTATTTAAACAAAGGCCAGCCAGTCAAAGACGGAAGCGTAGCCTCGAGGGAGCTCAGGAGCCTCCCTCAGTTCAGTTCAGCCTCATCAGCGGTTTCATGCACACCCACAGACATTTGGTGGCGTGTTATTCTGTGAAATGACAGCGCTAATATAGAAGCCAGCCAAATTAGTGGCTGGGGTCTTCGTGAGATTGTTCACGGATTTCGTGGTGTTACATTTCGCGAGAGATTATCTACGAATTTTGTGGAGTTTATTTCGCGAGGTCACTAATAATATTTAATACTTCTAGATAATATTAGAAGTTTTATAGAGGCTAATTAAGAGGCTATTATCAATAATTGTGTATATTATTTCTCCAAAATAGAGAATTATTTAATATAAATTGCAATAGTGATCACAGTAAAATATTTACTAATTGCCAACCCACAACAGGGTAGGATATGACTAGTTGAACTATTATTGCTCATCCTAGTCCCATTATTACCATAGCCAGTTGTACTATATTAAACAACTTAACACCATTAATGAATGGTGCAGACCCTATTTTGGGTGTAATTTTTATCAACTCGAATTGAGTTGTATATATAATAATTTACTTATGATCATTACACCTTTGAGTGATTAATTAGTGTCTCTACCATCCTAGGGTGATATAGAAGAGCTAACCTAAAGGTACTTCCAGTGACACTGGTTTATCACTCAAATCATTAGTGTGTATGATTGTATATATATAATGTGTATTAATTTTAAGTGCTAACCTCTAGTAGAGGTAGGATTATTGCCTAGTGAGAGCAGAATTAACCCTAGGCTACCATTAGTACTTGCTCACAATTTATGAGCAGCCCAAGTACAAGTCACCATGACTAATCCACAGAAAGCAAAGCGTGCTTTAATATCAAGCAAACGTCAACTGACAAGAGATCTCGACCAATATGAACAGTTGTTATATGAGCCTGTAATTAATTATCATCGGTTGAAAATACCACTGTTACAGATTCAAACCCAATTGCATATATTGAAAGCAAATAGGAAATCTTACCAAAATCAAGTCCACGATGACGTAGTAGTTGAAGATGTGGAACCATTCCTGTCTGACCTAGCACAATATGAAGAAGAAACTCAAGGCAGGTTGGAACATTTACACAGGATAATTGAATCAGAACAATTAGCAAGTACATCAAATAAAGTAGATAATGTTATGGATGATCTGGATCTTTTTGAGAATAAATGTAAAGCCAGATTAGATCCTTTAATCAACAAGGATAAAGCTTCACCCACTACAGCTTCACCCAATAATATACCACCAGAAATTAAGCAGTTTTCAGACAATTTATCCACAGTCTCTGTGGTTTCTGAAAACCTAATACCTGAGGCTACTAAGTTAACATGCCTCCAAACTAGAGGTGAAGCTGAACCAGTAGTAGAAAATGTAAATGAAAATAGCGACAGCACTAATTTCCCAGTCCAGCCTCCTAGGAATAATGCTGGCAATGAGAAAACTGTCATACATCTAGTACTACAATTGCTGGATTTACCTCAACCTGATCAGACTGCTGACTCATTACAATCCTTCAGCATGGAGTTTGAGTCACTACTAAGAACATTCAGACTTAAGGTTGATATAACTACTAGTGAATGGATGACCAAAGTAGTCCTTCAACGAAAATTGTCCAGCGATATACTAGATGAATTATATGCACATCAACATAACACCATCCTGACAGTACAGGACATCACTGAAGGTTTACATTCCATCATAAACAAACGACGAGCAAATGAGGAAGTTAAAGCCTCATGCAAGCCTTCAGTAATAGAAAATAATAGTCAATTAAAGGGTAAAACAACTTCCCCAAATAAACATCAGTCAATTACTCAAACATCAAGTTGCAGAAAATCTGACAATGCAGCAGCATCCTCCAAGCCTACTGTTACTAGTTCACCCAAACCGGTAACTTCCAAACGTGCAGTAGGCTGGGGGACATGTATGTTCTGCAAAAAGAAACATTCAACATACTGTTGTGCTAATTATCCAACCAGAGACACTCGTATTGAGCGACTCCAGGAATTAGGGAGATGTTCAAGGTGTCTCAAGTCACACAACATAGACTATTGTGATACCCAATTCAACACCTGCAACAGGTGTAGAAGAGGTAGGCACCATGCAGCACTGTGCAAATATACGAAATTAACGTATTCAAGACCCAAGGTGGAAGATAGCATTCCCACCTCAGTACAGTACTGCAAGGTGCAACAAACAAACAGTGTCCAATCGGCAAAGTCTAAAGGTAATACGACTTTGCCTACTGCCCAAATTACCATCCTGAATAAGAGGGCCAAGGTCCATACCCGTGGGTTGTTTGACCAAGGATCCCAGAAAACATATGTCACTAAAAAGCTGGCAGATGAATTACAATTAAGGCCTGTAGCCCAGACGTCATTCAACATCTCAGGGTTTGTAACAGATGCAGGACCTCAAGTCTACCAGGTGGTACAACCATCAGTACGCTTAGGCAGGTACGTCTGTCGAGTACAAGCCATTGTGGTGGACAAAATACCAGTAGACCTACAAGTTCAAGGTCTGAGAGCAACAGCCAAATTCCTGAGAAATAGAGGAATAAAATTGGCAGATAATATTAAGTCTGATCACCTCACCGACTTCGGTCTCCTTGTAGGGACAGACTATTGTCATCGATTCATCGGTAGCCCTACTAAATATCAGGGTATAACCATGTTAAACTCTGCAGGAGGTAAATTACTCTCAGGCCCAGTATCAAGCCTGAGGAGACCTATGCCTGCAGATAAACAATACCAGTAGAAACCTAAATTTGTCAGCTGATTATATTTCTCCAGTAGCATTATACTAAGGAGATTACAGCTGACTATAGTAACAGAGGTTGATGTTAGTATCATCATTTAAAGCTGAAGATGAGTTCATGAGGCCTCAGTGGCAAATCAGTGAACAGTAGCCTAAAACAGCTACAAGTCACTGCGACCAATGTCACTGAACCCACTGCAGTCTCAGAACCATACTTTACTTTAATGATGAGCTATTCAATCTTCTGAATCAATTAACTAAATTAAACCCCAATAAATCTGATGACTGATTTGATACATTTATTATTTAATCAAGATGTATTCCATGGGCCTCAGTGTTTATATATCAGTGACCAGTTACCTGAAGAAACTTCAAGTTATATCTAATGTCACTGATCTCACTGCAGTCCCTGAATCATACTTGACTGTAGTACTTGTTCACATCCAGTCTTCTGGGTTAAATAATATGTAATAAGGCTTGAATATTAGCCTTTCAAGAGTTGACAGGGAAATGAAATTGCATTAGACTTCTAACCCCTGCAACTCTAGTACGGGACATCCGTCCTGTACGAACAGACACACAAATGTGTGATTACTAACTACTAACATCAAATTAATGTAATAATTCGAAGGAGGAGTATCGGTGTTCGTCTGTTCTAAACAGGACTTCGACCCGTGAGCAGCCCCCTGGGGAATTATGTCGGAAAATCCGACACCATTTAATATCATACAGATAATAGCTGTATTACCAACAAGTTACCCATAGAAAACGTAACTTGTAGTGGAATTACCGTCTATAGAAAACGGGATATCATCACCACATACTATTATAATTCACCAGCTATTCTGCTGGGAATTGTTCTTAAATACATTAGTCTTTGGACTTTACCATCATAAAACATCTTATATAAATTAATTTAATTATCAATATTAAAGTAGAGTAAATGTGACCCTTCTATCACTTTCTGAAATGTGGACAATGTAAGCCAGGCGTCAGAGTGAGGAGGAAGGGGCAGCCATTGTTGTGTCACCTCCGAGACGTGTGGAGCAAATTTAGCTCCTATCATTCTGGACAATGTCGGCCAGTAACGTCAATAGTATGGAGTGTTAGGCAGCCATTGTTGTGTCACCTCCGAGACGTGTGGAGCAAATTTAGCTCCTATCATATCTGGACAATGTCGGCCAGTAACGTCAATAGTATGGAGTGTTAAGCAGCCATTGTTGTGTCACCTCCGAGACGTGTGGAGCAAATTCGGCTCCTATCATTCTGGACAATGTCGGCCAGTAACGTCAATAGTATGGAGTGTTAAACAGCCATTGTTTATTGAGACCAGAGGCTCACACGGGAGCAAATTCGGCTCCTGTTAAATTTACTTGGACGTAGTGTTATGGAAACCAAAGGTGTACCATTGTCAACACGCTGTCTACAAATTCAAGTTAAGTGTCTATCCGAAACCCGTTTATCATTCATTTATGGCCATTGTCAGGATATAGGGTGACCCGGTTAGATCATGTGGAAGCCTCAAACTAAAGGTAATTAAGCCAGGTCTTTAATGTTCCATGTACTGTATAGTGTTTTCTCTGATATAGCTTGTCATATATAGGATTCTGGCTTCACAGCTAGCGCACTTTTGACAGGTCAAGACGAGGATGCAAGATTTGTGCACCAGTTACTGGGTGATGGAAGCTACCTCAAAGAGGATAATTTGGTGTCTACACCCTAGTTATACCTGGTGGACTAACCTGCTGTACTATAAGATAAGGAACCTTTTCAATGTATGTAGTCTATTCCTGTAGTTTGATTGGCTGCATATATTAATTTAATAAACCCCCCTAATGTGTAGAGGATCGATTTGTGAGATTATGAGATTATTGCAGAAATACAGTCCACTTATCATTATACAAATTGCTATCGAAGTATATAAATTAACGTAAATATAAATTCTATATATATTCATATAAATTAAATAAATATAAATCTCACAGGTCGGTTCCCACAGTTGTACTGGCCAATCCGGAAAAACTTTTCTATGTCTTTTTCAGCCCCTTCCAGACCTATCTCCTTTAGTATCCCTGCCACTGCAGCTTTGTCCTTAGACCTCCATTCTTTCCATGTAGAACCCTCTTGTTCCTTAACACTTATCACTACTACAGCTCTTTTCCTTTCCAGTAACTGGCTCGTGCATCTAGCTGCCTCCTGTGAGGTTACTGCTTTCATTACAACTTCCTTGACTGTGGACATTGCTCCTGGGCTCTTCAGCTTTTCAGCAAAGGTGGCACCCATTGTAGGGGTCCCTTCCATTGCTACATCTCCTGGTGCCTGGGGGTTGGTCCCTTGGGCCTCAGTCTGAGGAGATCCTTTTTTTAAGTTTTTTTTATCTCTTCTTGCGCTGCCTTTAGTTCATTCTGCAGTTTATTTATGAGTCCTCTCATGTCTTTCAGTTCCTCAGTGATTTCCCTACATGCGCGAACAGTCATCTCCATGTATGACTCGTCCTGTTCCTCTCCTTCACCTGTGTTCTGTTTTCTTACCATCCTGCTTGATCCCTATTCTTTTCCCTGGCGTTTGTTAGTCTACACTAACCTCAGTGTGTGCGTGTGTTTGTTTGTGTGTGTGTGTGTGTGTGAGTGTGTGTGTGTGTGAATTGACTATTGTGTGTGTGTGTGAGTATTGACTCTTGGATCCCGCCTTTCGAGCATCGGTTGTTTACAGCAATGACTCCTGTCCCATTTCCCTATCCTACCTGGTTTTAAAATTATGAATAGTATTTGCTTCCACAACCTGTTCCCCAAGTGCATTCCATTTTCCCACTACTCTCACGCTAAAAGAAAACTTCCTAACATCTCTGTGACTCATCTGAGTTTCAAGCTTCCATCCATGTCCCCTCGTTCTGTTACTAGTCCGTGTGAACATTTCGTCTATGTTCACTCTGTCAATCCCTCTGAGTATTTTATACGTTCCTATCATGTCCCCCTCTCCCTTCTTCTTTCTAGTGTCGTAAGGCACAGTTCTCTCAGGCGCTACTCATACCCCATCCCTCGTAGCTCTGGGACGAGTCTCGTTGCAAACCTCTGAACCTTTTCCAGTTTCATCATATGCTTCTTCAGATGGGGACTCCATGATGAAGCGGCATACTATAAGACGGGCCTCACGTAGGCAGTGTAAAGCGCCCTAAATGCCTCCTTACTTAGGTTTCTGAATGATGTTCTAACTTTTGCCAGTGTAGAGTACGCTGCTGTCGTTATCCTATTTATATGTGCCTCAGGAGATAGATTAGGTGTTACGTCCACACTCGGGTCTCTTTCGCGCGTCGTCACAGGTAGGCTGTTCCCCTTCATTGTGTACTGTCCCTTTGGTCTCCTATCTCCTAGTTCCATTTCCATAACTTTACATTTGCTTGTGTTGAATTCCAGTAGCCATTTCTCTGACCATCTCTGCAACCTGTTCAGGTCCTCTTGGAGGATCCTGCAATCCTCATCTGTAACAGCTGTGTGTGTGTGTGTGTGTGTGTGTGTGTGTGTGTGTGTGTGTGTGTGTGTGTGTGTGTGTGTGTGTGTGTGTGTACTCACCTATTTGTGCTTGCAGGATCGAGCATTGACTCTTGGATCCCGCCTTTCCAGCTATCGGTTGTTTACAGCAATGACTCCTGTCCCATTTCCCTATCATACCTAGTTTTAAAAGTATGAATAGAGTTTGCTTCCACAACCTGTTCCCCAAGTGCATTCCATTTTCCCACTACTCTCACGCTAAAAGAAAACTTCCTAACATCTCTGTGACTCATCTGAGTTTCCAGTTTCCACCCATGTCCCCACGTTCTGTTATTATTACGTGTGAACATTTCATCTATTTCCACTTTGTCAATTCCCCTGAGTATTTTATATGTCCCTATCATATCTCCTCTCTCCCTTCTTTTCTCTAGTGTCGTAAGGTTCAGTTCCTTCAGGCGCTCTTCATATCCTATCCCTCGTAATTCTGGGACAAGCCTCGTCGCAAACCCCTGAACCTTCTCCAGTTGCTTTATGTGTTTCTTCAGGTGGGGGCTCCATGATGGCGCAGCATACTCTAAGACGGGTCTCACGTAGGCAGTGTAAAGCACCCTAAAAGCCTCCTCACTTAGGTTTCTGAATGAAGTTCTAATTTTCGCCAGCGTAGAGTACGCTGCTGTCGTTATCCTATTTATATGTGCCTCAGGAGTTAGATTAGGTGTCACATCCACTCCCAGGTCTCTTTCTCGAATCGTTACAGGTAGGCTGTTCCCCTTCATTGTGTACTGTCCCTTTGGTCTCCTATCACCTGATCCCATTTCCATAACTTTACATTTACTGGTGTTAAACTCCAGTAGCCATTTCCCTGACCATCTCTGCAACCTGTTTAAGTCCTCTTGGAGGATCCTACAATCTTCGTCTGTCACAACTCTTCTCATTAATTTTGCGTCCGACTTCTCGCCCCTTACCATTACCCTCTGGGTCCTTCCCGTTAGGTAGTTCTTCACCCATGCTAGGGCCTTTCCGCTTACTCCTGCCTGCCTCTCAAGTTTGTATAGCAGTCTCATGTGATGTACTGTATCAAAGGCCCTTTGGCGGTCAAGAAATATGCAGTCTGCCCAGCCTTCTCTGTCCTGCCTTATCCTTGTTACTTTATCATAGAATTCTAAAAGGTTTGTTAGGCATGATTTCCCTGTCCAGAACCCATGTTGGTGCTTGTTTACAAACCCAATGCTTTCCAGGTGCTCAACAAGTCTTAGCCTAATTATTCTTTCAAGTATTTTGCAGGGGATGCTTGTTAGTGATACGGGTCTGTAGTTAAGTGCCTCCTCCCTATCACCTTTTTTGAAAATCGGTACGACATTTGCCTCCTTCCAGCAACTGGGCAATTCTCCCGACATAAGTGACTCATTAAAGATCATTGCCAGAGGCACGCTGAGAGCCTGCGCTGCCTCTTTAAGTATCCACGGTGATACTTTGTCTGGTCCAACAGCTTTATTTGCATCCAGTGTTGTCAACTGTTTCATTACATCCTCTGCTGTCACCTCTATATCTGATAGTCTTTCATCTTGGGTAATCTCTTCTAACAATGGGAGCTGCTCAGGCTCGGTTGTGAACACTCCATGGAATTTTGCATTCAGTACCTCGCAGATTTCCTTGTCGCTTTCTGTATATGCCCCTTCTGTTTTCCTCAGTCTTGTCACTTGGTCATTTACCGACATCTTCCTTCTTATATGGCTATGTAGTAATTTTGGTTGCTTTTTCGCTTTGACTGCAATATCATTCTCGTAATTTCTTTCCGACACTCGTCTTATGTTAATGTAATCATTCCTAGCTCTGTTACATCTAATCCTGTTGTCCTCTGTCCTTTGTCTTCTGTACTTCCTCCACTCCCTCCTGCTTCTCACCTTTGCTTCCTGACACTGTCTATTAAACCATGGGTTATTATATTCCCTCCTGCTTTTTTCCTTTATTGTTGGAATAAATCTCTCTTCAGCCTCCTTGCATTTCAATATGACTTGGTTCATCATACCTTGCACTGTTTTTCCTCTAAGTTCTTCCTCCCACTGCACTTCTCCCAGGTAGTCCCTTATCCTTCTGTAGTCCCCTTTTCTGTAATCAAGTCTCCTTTCCCGGACCTCTTGTCCTTTGGTCACAATTTTAAGCTCCATCATGTAGTCAAAGACTAGGACACAATGGTCACTAGCTCCTAGTGGTATTTCATGTTCCAACTGCTCGATGTCTTCTACATTCTGAGTGAAAATGAGATCTAATAGGCTGGGCGTATCCCCTCCTCTTTCCCTAGTATCTTCTTTCACATGCTGTGTTAGGAAATTCCTGTCAATAACGTATACCAGCTTCGCTCCCCAGGTCTCCTCCCCGCCATGGGGATTCCTCTGTGTGTGTGTGGGATGTGTGTGTGTGTGTGTGTGTGTGTGTGTGTGTGTGTGTGTGTGTATGTGTGTGGGTGTGTGTGTGTGTGTGTGTGTGTACTCACTCACCTATTTGTACTCACCTATTTGTGCTTGCGGGGCTGAGCTTTGGCTCTTTGGTCCCACCTCTCAACTGTCAATCAACTGGTGTACAGATTCCTGAGCCTACTGGGCTCTATCATATCTACATTTAAAACTGTGTATGGAGTCAGCCTCCACCACATCACTGCCTAATGCATTCCATCCGTTAACTACTCTGACACTGAAAAAGTTCCTTCTAACGTCTCTGTGGCTCATGTGAGTACTCAGTTTCCACCTGTGTCCCCTTGTTCGCGTCCCACCAGCGTTGAATAGTTTATCCTTGTTTACCCTGTCGATTCCTCTGAGGATTTTGTAGGTTGTGATCATGTCTCCCCTTACTCTTCTGTCTTCCAGTGTCGTAAGGTGCATTTCCCGCAGCCTTTCCTCGTAACTCATGCCTCTTAGTTCTGGGACTAGTCTAGTGGCATACCTTTGGACTTTTTCCAGCTTCGTCTTGTGCTTGACAAGGTACGGGCTCCATGCTGGGGCCGCATACTCCAGGATTGGTCTTACATATGTATGGGGTGTACAAGATTCTGAATGATTCCTTACACAGGTTCCTGAACGCTGTTCTGATGTTAGCCAGCCTCGCATATGCCGCAGACGTTATTCTTTTTATGTGGGCTTCAGGAGACAGGTTTGGTGTGATATCAACTCCTAGATCTTTCTCTCTGTTCGTTTCATTAAGTACTTCATCTCCTATTCTGTATCCTGTGTTTGGCCTCCTATTTCCACCACCTAGTTTCATTACTTTGCATTTACTCGGGTTGAACTTCAACAGCCATTTGTTGGACCATTCACTCAGTCTGTCTAGGTCATCTTGTAGCCTCCTACTATCGTCCTCAGTTTCAATCCTCCTCATAATTTTTGCATCATCGGCAAACATTGAGAGAAACGATTCTATACCCTCTGGAAGATCATTTACATATATCAGAAACAGTATAGGTCCAAGGACTGACCCCTGCGGTACTCCACCCGTAACGTCTCGCCAATCTGAGACCTCACCCCTCACACTGACTCGTTGTCTCCTGTTACTTAGGTATTCCTGTATCCAACGGAGTACCTTCCCTTTCACTCCAGCCTGCATCTCCAGTTTTTTCACTAGCCTCTTGTGTGGCACTGTGTCAAAGGCTTTCTGACAATCCAAAAATATGCAGTCTGCCCACCCTTCTCTTTCTTGCCTTATTTTTGTTGCCTGGTCGTAGAATTCAAGTAACCCTGTGAGGCAGGACCTGCCATCCCTGAATCCATGTTGATGCTGTGTTACAAAGTTCTTTCGCTGAAGATGTTCCACTAGCTTTCTTCGCACAATCTTCTCCATCAACTTGCATGGTATGCAGGTTAGGGACACTGGTCTGTAATTCAGTGCCTCCTGTCTATCCCCTTTCTTGTATATCGGGACTACGTTAGCTGCTTTCCAAATTTCTGGCAGTTCCCCTGTTGCCAGTGATTTGTTATACACCATGGAGAGCGGGAGGCACAGTTCTTCTGCTCCTTTCTTTAGTATCCAAGGGGAGATTCCATCTGGACCTATAGCCTTTGTCACATCCAATTCTAGTAAACACTTCCTTACTTCCCCGCTGGTAATCTCAAACTCTTCCAGTGGTTCCTGGTTAGCTATTCCCTCTCTTATCTCTGGGATTTCTCCTTGCTCCAAGGTGAAGACCTCCTGGAATTTCTTATTCAGTTCCTCACACACTTCCTTGTCGTTTGTAGTGAATCCTTCTGCCCCTAACCTTAATTTCATAACCTGTTCCTTTACTGTTGTTTTTCTACTGATGTGGCTATGCAGCAATTTAGGCTGAGTCTTTGCCTTGCTTGCGATGTCATTTTCGTATTGTCTTTCTGCCTCTCTTCTCATCCTAACATATTCATTCCTGGCATTCTGGTATCTTTCTCTGCTCTCCAGTGTCCTGTTATTCCTATAGTTTCTCCATGCCCTTTTACTTTGCTGCTTAGCTAGCCTACATCTCTGATTAAACCATGGGTTTCTCATCTTCATTTCACTCTTTTCCTTTTGGACTGGGACAAACTTGTTTGCTGCATCCTTGCATTTTTGCGTGATGTATTCCATCATATCTTGGGCCGTCTTTTCCCTGAGCTCTGTTTCCCATGCTATATCTGCTAGGCATTTTCTTATCTCCTCATAGTTTCCCTTTCGCTATGCTAACCTTTTGGTTTCGGTATCCCTTCTCGAGTTCAATAACCCTTCTTCAATCAGGTACTCAAACACCAATACACTGTGGTCGCTCATTCCTACTGGGTCCTCAAAACTGATTTCTCTTATGTCAGAGTCGTTCAGGGTGAAAACCAGGTCGAGTCTCGCTGGTTCGTCGTTTCCTCTCATCCTTGTGGGTTCACTGACATGCTGGGTTAAGAAGTTTCTAGTCGCCACCTCCAGTAGTTTGGCTCTCCACGTATCCTCGCCTCCATGCGGTTCCTCGTTCTCCCAATCAATCCTGCCGTGATTGAAGTCCCCCATGATGAGCAGGTGGGATCTATTTCTACAGGCAGAAGAGGCTGCCCTCTCAATTATAGTGTTAACTGCCATGTTGTTGCTTTCGTACTCTTGACTGGGTCTTTTGTCATTTGGTGGAGGATTATATATTACTTCTACTACTATCCTTGGTCCTCCCATTGTCATGGTGCCTGCTATCAAGTCTCTGAAACCCTCACAGCCCGGGATAGCCATCTCCTTAAAACTCCATTCCTTTCTCATGAGTAGGGCCACTCCTCCTCCTCCCCTACCTTCCCTCTCTTTCCTTATTATTGTGTACTCCTGGGGAAACACGGCATTCGTTATGATTCCAGAGAGTTTTGTTTCAGTGAGTCCAATTACATCTGGGTTCACTTCTTGTGCTCTTTCCCTTAGTTCACTTGCCTTGCTTGTGATCCCATCTATGTTCGAGTACATTGCCCTGAAACTAACTCTCTTCTGCTTCTCCTCTGGGGAGGACCTGTGGGGTCTGGGGTGAGCGGGAGCTGGGAGGATCTGGTATGGGGAGACTGGTGGAGGAGGAAGGGCTTGGGGGGGTAGGGGGGAGGGGGAGGGTAGGGGGAGTGGGTGAGGGGGGAGGGGGAGGGTAGGGGGAGTGGGTGAGGGGGGGAGGGGGAGGGTAGGGGGAGTGGGTGAGGGGGGGAGGGTTGGGGGGGTGGGTGAGAGGGGGAGGGTTGAGGGGGTGGGGGGATGGGGGAGAAAGGGGGGTTTGGGGGGGGGGGGCAATAAAGTGGGGAGGGCTTGGGGGGCGTGGGGGGAAAGGGAAGGCTGAGGTGGTTGAGGAAGAGGGGAGGGTTTGGGGAGTGGTGGAGAGGGGAAGGCTTAGGTGGGGTGGGGGAGAGTGGGGAGCTTAGGGGGGTGGGGGAGAATGGAGGGCTTGTGGGTGGGAGGGACGGAAGGGCATGTGGGAGAAGGGAGGGCTTGGGGGATGGGGGAGAAGGGAGGTCCTGGGGGGAGGGGGGAGTGGGAGGAGGGGGGTGAGTGGGAGGAGAGGGGTGCCTTAGGTGGGTACTTAGTGGGGGGCTGACAGGGGTTGGGGCAGGTAGGGTGTCTGTTGGGTGGAATGAGTGGGTGGTGCCGCACTCCCTGTGGCTAATGCACTGTTTGAGGAGGGTTCCCCGTTTCCCTCTGGGATTGTAGGGATCTGGGGTGTGGCTCCCTGATTCCTTTCTCTCTCCCTGCGCTCCTTCCTCGCGTCTGCTGCTTGCATTCTCTCTTCCTTTGTCATATCCCTCTGCAAGATTACTCTTTTGAACTTCTCTCCACTTGCTAGACAGCACTTCCTTTCTAATAATTCCTCTTTCGCGATTTCGCTCATGAAAACCACCTTTATCATTCGGTCTCTGTCCTTGTTGTACTTTCCAAGCCTGAAAACCTTTTCAACATTTCGCTCAGCTCCCTCCATCCTTACCTCTTTAAGGATCTCTTTAATCATGTTTTTGTCCTTGTCTCTCCGCTCCTTTGGTCTGGTCCCTGTTTGCTCCTTAATGCCTGCTACTACTACTGCTCTATTTCTCTCTATCAGCCGGCTGGTACATCTAGCCGCTTCCTGAGAGGAAGCCACTTCCATGGCAACTTCCTTAACGGCAGACCTAGCTTCAGGGCTCGTTTTAAGTATTTCAGCAAATGAGAGCTGAGGTGTGTAGGTCCCCTCCACAGTAGCATTCCTGTCTCCCTGAGGCATGGTTTGTGTCTGGTATTGTGGAGAAGTCTCCTTCAGGCTTCTTATCTCCTCCTTTGCTGCCCTTAGTTCAACTTGCAGGTTGGCAACTGTCTCCCTCATTGACCTCAGTTCTTCACTGAATTCCTCCCACATTTGCTGGAATACTCCCTTCATCCCGGCTTCCTGTTCCACCCCTTCCTCTGAAATTGTTCCAGCCGCGATTGACATCCTGCGTGTGCCAGCCCGAGTTCGTGTTCGTGTGTGTGTGTGTGTGTGTGTGTGTGTGTGTGTGTGTGTGTGTGTGTGTGTGTGTGTGTGTGTGTGTGTGTGTGTGTGTGTGTGTGTGTGTGTGTGTGTGTGTGTGTGCGTGCATGTGGGAGAGGGAGAGAGGAGGAGAGAGGGAGATCGGGAAAGAAGGAGAGAGATATAGAGAGAGAGTGTGGGGAGTAGGAGTGGGGGGGAGGAGTGTATTGGGTTAGTGAGATGGGGGGGTAAGCGAGGGGGCGGATTATGGGTGAGGTCTTATCCCCTTTCCACGAAAGGTGTTATTTCTAGCCTGACTGGATGTTTGTGTGTGTACTCACCTTGTTGTACTCACCTAGTTGTGCTTGTGGGGGTTGAGCTCTTGCTCTTTGGTCCCGTCCCTCAACCGTCAATCAACAGGTGTACAGGTTCCTGAGCCTATTGGGCTCTATCATATCTACACTTGAAACTGTGTATGGAGTCAGCCTCCACCACATTACTTCCTAATGCATTCCATTTGTCAAACACTCTGACAATAAAAAGTTCTTTCTAATATCTTTTTGACTCATTTGGGCACTCAGTTTCAACCTGTGTCCCCTAGTGCGTGTGCCCCTTGTGTTAAATAGCCTGTCTTTATCAACCCTGTCGATTCCCTTGAGAATCTTGAATGTGGTGATCATGTCCCCCCTAACTCTTCTGTCTTCCAACGAAGTGAGGTTTAATTCCCGTAGTCTCTGCTCGTAGCTCATACCTCTCAGCTCGGGTACTAGTCTGGTGGCAAACCTTTGAACCTTTTCCAGTTTAGTCTTATTTTTGATTTGATATGAACTCCATGCTGGTGCCGCATACTCCAGGATTGGTCTGACATATGTGGTATATAATGTTCTGAAAAATTCCTTACACAAGTTTCTAAAGGCCGTTCTTATGTTAGACAACCTGGCATATGCTGCTGATGTTATCCTCTTGATATGAGCTTCTTGGGACAGGTCTGGCGTGATATCAACCCCCAGGTCTTTCTCTCTCTCTCTCTCTGACTCTTGAAGTATTTTATCTCCCAAGTGATACCTTGTATCTGGTCTCCTGCTTCCTACCCCTATCTTCATTATATTACATTTGCTTGGGTTAAACTCTAACAGCCATTTGTTCGACCATTCCTGCAGCTTGTCCAGGTCTTCTTGAAGCCTCAAGCTGTCCTCTTCTGTCTTAATCCTTTTCATAATTTTGGCATCGTCAGCAAACATTGAGAGGAATGAGTCTATACCCTCTGGGAGATCATTTATGTATATCAGAAACAGGATAGGTCCAAGCACAGAGCCCTGTGGGACTCCACTGGTGACTTCACGCCATTCTGAGGTCTCACCCCTCACTGTAACTCTCTGCTTCCTATTGCTTAGGTACTCCCTTATCCACTGGAGCGCCCTACCAGTTACTCTTGCCTCTTTCTCCAGCTTATGCATCAACCATTTATGGGGTACTGTGTCAAAGGCTTTCCAACAGTCCAAAAAAATGCAGTCAGCCCATCCTTCTCTTTCTTGCTTAATCTTTTCACCTGATCGTAGAATTCTATTAAGCCTGTAAGGAAAGATTTACCCCCCTGAACCCATGTTGATGGGTTGCCACGAAGTCTCTTCTCTCCAGATGTGTTACTAAGTTTTTTCTCACAATCTTCTCCATCACCTTGCATGGTATACAAGTTAAGGAAACTGGCCTGTAGTTCAGTGCCTCTTGTCTGTCACTCTTTTTGTATATTGGTACTACATTAGCAGTCTTCCATATTTCTGGTAGGTCTCCCGTTTCCAGTGACCTACTATACACTATGGAGAGTGGCAAGCAAAGTGCTCCTGCACACTCTTTCAATACCCATGGTGAGATTCCATCCGGCCCAACATCTTTTCTCACATCCAGCTCCAATAGGTGCTTCTTGACCTCATCTCTTATACTTTCGAACCTTTCAAAGGACACCTGGTTTGCTGCCACCTCTCCTAGCGCCGTGACTTCTCCCTGTTCTATTGTAAAGACCTCCTGGAACCTTTTGTTGAGTTCTTCACACACCTCTTTGTCATTCTCTGTGTACCTGTCCTCGCCCACCCTAAGTATCATCACCTGTTTCTTCACTGTTGTCCTCCTCCTGATGTGACTGTGTAGTAGCTTTGGTTCGGTCTTGGCTTTATTAGCTATATCATTTTCATACATTTTCTCAGCTGCTCTTCTCACACTAACATACTCGTTCCTTGGTTCTCTGGTATCTCTCTCTACTTTCTGGTGTTCTGTTATTACGGAAGTTCCTCCATGCCCTTTTGTTCAGCTCCTTTGCTTTCATACATTCCCTATTAAACCACGGATTCTTCCTTTGCTTCTCTGTTTTTTCCTCTCGGGCTGGGACAAACCTGCTTACAGCCTCTTAACATTTTTGGGTGACATAGTCTATCATGTCTTGTACGGACTTGGTTCCGAGTTCTGTGTCCCAATGTGTATCCCATAGGAATTTATTCATCTCCTCATAGTTTCCCTTTCGGTACACCAGCCCTTTGTTTCCCAGTTCTTTTTTGGGGGTGATAATTCCTAGCTCAACCAGGTACTCAAAGTTCAATACATTATGATCACTTATTCCCAAAAGGGCTTCCAACTTAACTTCCCTTATATCCGACTCATTTAGGGTAAATATCAGATCAGGCAAGGCTGGTTCATCCTCTCCTCTCATTCTTGTCGGTCCCTTGACATGTTGATTTTGAAAATTTCTTGTTGCCACATCCAGCAGCTTAGCTCTCCATGTATCTGAGCCTCCATGTGGGTCTCTGTTCCACCAATCTATCTTTCCATGGTTGAAGTCACATGATTAGTAGCCTGGATCCGTTCCTGCTAGCCACAGAAGCTGCTCTCTCTGTTATATTGATGGTGGCCAAATTGTTTCCTGTCCTTCCTGTCATTTTCCTGTCTGAGTCTTCTGACATTCGGTGGGGGGTTATATATGACTACTACTATAATTTTCTGTCCTCCAGTTGCTATGGTGCCTGATATGTAGTCACTGAAACCTTCACAGTTCTTAATTACCATCTCTTCGAAACTCCAACCTTCTCTTAGTAGCAAAGCTACACGACCTCCTCCTCTCCCTTCTCTCTCTTTCCTCACTACATAGTAGCCCTGTGGAAACACTGCGATGTTATAGCTTTCGTTAGCTTTGTTTCTGTGAGTGCTATTATGTCTGGGATTTCTTCTAGTGCCCATTCTCCGAGTTTACTTGGTTTATTTGTAATCCCATCTATGTTAGTATACATTGCCTTGAAGCTCACTTTCTTCTGTTCATTTTCTTGTCCCTTTCTTGGCGAGCATTCTGCTGGTGTGGGAAGCTGTTCCGTGGGTGAGAAGATCTGTGAGGTGGTTTGCAGGGTCTCAGAGGATTTTGGGGTGGGGGGTGGGGGTTTAAGGGAAGGGGGGACAGGTAGGGTGTGGGATAAGGAGATAGAGGGGACATGGAGGATACGGGGTGAGGAGGGAGGAGGGATAGGAAGGGTATGGGATGAAGGGGGAGGGGAGACAGGGGGGGAAAGGTGGGAGGGGGGAGACAGGGGGGGAAAGGTGGGAGGGGGGATATGATGGGAATGGGGAAGGGGTGACAGGGTCAGAATGGGGTAGGGGGGAGGGAGGGTTGGTTGGGGGCAGGTAGGTTGAGGGGATGGGAGGGTTTCTATGCAGAGGGGGGTGGTGGGGTTGCCCTCCCCTCTGGTGTTGCTGGGATGCTGGTTTTGGGTTCGCCTCTTGTCTCTGGGACTGTTGTGTTGGGAGTGTGATTTCCTGGTTTGCTCCTCTCTCCCTGCACTTCCTCCTTGCCTCGGCTGCCCTGGCTCTCTCCTCCTTCGTCCTGTCCCTCTGCAGGAATACTTTTTTGTTTCCCTCCACATGCTGCAGACGACTCTTCCTTTCGAGAATGTCCTTCTTCGTGGTTTCGTTTGTAAACACCACCTTTACAAGTCGGTTTCTGTCCTTGTTGTACCAGCCCAACCTGAAAACCTTCTCAATGTTTTGTTCAGCCCCTTCCATCAGTAACCCCTTCAGTAGCCCATGTACTGCCTCTCTATCCTTGCTATTCCATTCTTGCCTGTTGGATCCTTCCTGTTCTTTGATGCCTACAACTACCACTGATCTTTTTCTCTCCAGCAGCTGAGTGGTGCACCTTGCTACTTCCTGTGAGGTAGCAGCTTGCATGGCTACCTCCCTCACTGTGGCCATTGCTTCTGAGCTCTTTTTCAGTATGTCCACAAATGTTTCAGGTACAGAGGCATTTCCTTCCAATATAACATTCCCACCTTCCCTTTGGATGATAATCTGATGCTCGGTCTCTTTATTTTTCTCTGTGAGGGATTTGATCTCCTCCCTTGCTGATGTCAGCTCACTTTGCAGGTTGTTAATTGTAATCCTCATTTCATTCATCTCCCTCCTGAATTCCTCCAGAGCTTGGGTTAACATTTCCTTCGTTTGGTCACTCTGGCTGTCCCTGTTGCATCCTCCTGCCATTTTGCCCCTTGTCAAGAGAGAGAGCAAGAGAGAGAGCAAGAGAGAGAGAGAGAGAGAGAGAGAGAGAGAGAGAGAGAGAGAGAGAGAGAGAGAGAGATACAGAGAGAGAGAGAGAGAGAGAGAGAGAGAGAGAGAGAGAGAGAGAGAGAGAGAGAGAGAGAGAGAGAGAGAGAGAGAGAGAGAGAGAGAGAGAGAGAGAGAGAGAGATATACAGAGAGAGAGAGAGAGAGAGAGAGAGAGAGAGAGAGAGATACAGAGAGAGAGAACGTGTGTGCGCGTGGGATGGGGGTTGTCTGCAGATTACGGCAGGTAAGAGAGGGGGGTAAGAGAAGGGGTAAGAGAGGGGTGTGGATTATGAGTGAGGATTTTATCCCCTTTCCACGAAAGGTGTTAATCCCTTCTAGTCTGACTGGACGTATGTGTGAGTGCGTGCGTGTGCGTGTGTTTGTTTTTGCGTGTGCGTGCGTGTGTGCTTGCAAACGTACGTATGCGTGCGTGTGTTACAGGGGTCCCGTAAAATGTCAACCGCTACCCAAATTGAGCCACTTTGATATTTTAAATGTGTGTGCTTAAACACACGTTTACCCACACACAGAACAAACACTTCTACCCAAAATGAGCCACTTTGAGATTTTTTAAATATATATGCTATCCTAAACAAGAATTTGATAATATTTTACCTCGCACTGTACACCTGATTAATTGACCAGAGAGGGGTACATACCAGTCTTCCTTTCCGCTCACACAACTAGATGAGTAATGATGATGTATGGTTGATGGTGCTCCGTCGTCGCCTTCCACTTGGTGATTCACTAAGTGCTAGTAGATTGATGATGGCGGTTCTTCTCTATCTACACAAAGCTCTGGAGTCAGTCACTGTATCGTTGTGTTACAATTTACTAATTTACTTTACCACTGATCACAGTCACCACCCAACAAACACAATCAGGTAGTTCCATGGCGGGTCGTCCCACCTGGCCGTCAGGTCAGGTCACTCCACGCCGTCCTCCACACTTATATGCACTGGTTATGCCACTAGCTCCACTTTGGTTTCTTCGCACTATAGTTAGCGATATGACTATGGTATGTTGCACCCTGCTAGCTACACACTGCGAGACATACGCACACTGTGTGTGTGTGTGTGTGTCTTTGTTTTTGCGTGTGTGTGCGTGTCTGCTTGCAAACGTATCTGTGCGTGCATGCGTTCGTGCGTGCGTGCGTGTTACGGGGGTCCCGTAAATGTCAACTTCTACCCAAAATGAGCCACTATGAGATTTTAAATGTACATGATATACTGAACAAGAATTTGATAATATTTTACCTCACTCTTTACACCCGAAGAATTGACCAGATAGGGGTACCTACCAGTTAGCCTCCCGCTCACACAACCAGGTGAATAATTACAATAGCTGGATGACGAAGTGATCCGTCGTCGCCTTCCACGTGGTGAATCACTAATCCAGTAGATTGATGGTGGCGGTTCTTCTCTATCCAACACAAATCTCTGGAGTCAGTCACTGTATCGGTGTGTCTGTTGTGTTACAGTTCACCAATTCACTGTACCACGGATCACTTAACCCAATATGTAAACAAAGCCTCGTTGGGCACTCCCACTTGGCCTGTCTGGTGAATTCACTGCTTAACACAAAGTTCTAGCGATAGCATTGTAATTTTCTTTCCTATTCGCGGCGGTTATACAATTTGTGATACCCCTACATCTGTGATCTGTCACTGTAGCCCTAATAAACCCAAAAATATTGGCGTTTAACGTAGCGCGTGACCCCCGCTACCCTCCCTTCATGGCTGGCTCGACTCGAATGTATGTGTGTACTCACCTAGTTGTGTTGCGGGGGTTGAGCTCTGGCTCTTTGGTCCCGCCTCTCAACCGTCAGTCACCAGGTGTACAGGTTCCTGAGCCTATTGGGTTCTATCATATCTACACTTGAAACTGTGTATGGAGTCAGCCTCCACCACATCACTTCCTAATGCATTCCATTTGTCAACCACTCTGACACTAAAAAAGTTCTTTCTAATATTTCTGTGGCTCATTTGGGCACTCTGTTTCCACCTGTGTCCCCTAGTGCGTTAAATAGCCTGTCTTTATATACCCTGTTGATTCCCTTGAGAATCTTGAATGTGGTGATCATGTCCCCCCTAACTCTTCTGTCTTCCAACGAAGTGAGGTTTAATTCCCGTAGTCTCTCCTCGTAGCTCATACCTCTCAGCTCGGGTACTAGTCTGGTGGCAAACCTTTGAACCTTTTCCAGTTTAGTCTTATGCTTGACTAGATATAAACTCCATGCTGGAGCCGCATACTCCAGGATTGGTCTGACATATGTGGTATATAATGTTCTGAAAGTTTCCTTACACAAGTTTCTAAAGGCCGTTCTTATGTAATCAACCTGGCATATGCTGCTGATGTTATTCTCATGATATGAGCTTCAGGGGACAGGTCTGGCATGATATCAACCCCCAGGTCTTTCTCTCTCTCTGACTCTTGAAGTATTCCATCTCTCAAATGATACCTTGTATCTGGTCTCCTGCTTCCTACCCCTATCTTCATTACATTACATTTGCTTGGGTTAAACTCTAACAGCCATTTGTTCGACCATTCCTGCAGCTTGTCCAGGTCTTCTTGAAGCCTCAAGCTGTCTTCCTCTTTCTTAATCCGTCTCATAATTTTGAAGTCGTCAGCAAACATTGAGAGGAATGAGTCTATACCCTTTGGGAGATCATTTACGTATATCAGAAACAGGATAGCTCCGAGTACAGAGCCCTGTGGGACTCCACTGTTGATTACACGCCAATCTGAGGTCTCACCCCTCATTGTAACTCCCTGCTTCCTATTGCTTAGGTACTCCCTTATCCACTGGAGCGCCCTACCAGTTACTCCTGCCCGTTTTTCCATCTTATGCATCAACCTTTTATGGGGTACTGTGTCAAAGGCTTTCTGACAGTCCAAAAAAATGCAGTCCGCCCATCCTTCTCTTTCTTGCTTAATCTTTGTCACCTGATCGTAGAATTCTATTTAGCCTGTAAGGCAAGATTTACCCTCCCTGAACCCATGTTGATGTGTTTTCACGAAGTCGCTTCTCTCCAGAAGTGTTACTAGGTTTTTCTCACAATCTTCTCCATCACCTTGCATGGTATACAAGTTAAGGACACTGACCTGTAGTTCAGTGCCTCATGTCTGTCACCCTTTTTGTATATTGGGACTACATTAGCAGTCTTCCATATTTCTGGGAGGTCTGCCGTTTCCAGTGACCTACTATACACTATGGTGAGTGGCAAGCAAAGTGCTCCTGCACACTCTTTCAACACCCATGGTGAGATTCCATCCGGCCCAACAGCTTTTATCACGTCCAGCTCCAATAGGTGCTTCTTGACCTCATCTCTTGTAATTTCGAACCTTTCCAAGGTCGCCTGGTTTGCTGCCACCTCTCCTAGCGCCGTGACTTCTCCCTGTTCTATTGCAAAGACCTCCTTGAACCTTTTGTTGAGTTCTTTACACACCTCTTTGTCATTCTCTGTGTACCTGTCCTCGCCCACCCTAAGTTTCATCACCTGTTCCTTCACTGTCGTCTTCCTCCTGATGTGACTATGTAGTAGCTTTGGTTCGGTCTTGACTTTATTAGCTATATCATTTTCATAACTTTTCTCAGCTGCTCTTCTCACACTAACATACTCGTTCCTGGTTCTCTGGTATCTCTCTCTACTTTCTGGTGTTCTGTTATTACGGAAGTTCGTCCATGACCTTTTGTTCAGCTCCTTTGCCTTCATCCATTCCATATTAAACCACGGATTCTTCTTTTGCTTCTCTGTTTTTTCCTGTCCGGCTGGGGCAAACCTGCTTACAGCCTCCTGACACTTTTGGGTGACATAGTCCATCATGTCTTGTACGGACTTGGTTCTGAGTTCTGTGTCCCAATGTATATCCCTTAGGAATTTATTCATCTCCTCATAGTTTCCCTTTCGGTACGCCAGCCCTTTGTTTCCCAGTTCTTTTTTGGGGGTGATAATTCCTAGCTCAACTAGGTACTCAAAGTTCAATACACTATTATCACTCATTCCCAGGGGGGCTTCCAACTTAACTTCCCTTATATCCGACTCATTTAGGGTAAATATCAGATCAGGCAAGGCTGGTTCATCCTCTCCTCTCATTCTTGTCGGTCCCTTGACATGTTGATTTTGAAAATTTCTTGTTGCCACATCCAGCAGCTTAGCTCTCCATGTATCTGGTCCTCCATGTGGGTCTCTGTGTCCCCAATCTATCTTCCCATGGTTGAAGTCTTCCATGATTAGTAGTATGGATCCGGTCCTGCTAGCCACAGAAGCTGCTCTCTCTGTTATATTGTTGGTGGCCAAGTTGTTTTAAATCATATTCCTGTCTGGTCCTGTCGGTGGGGGGTTATATATGACTACTACAATAATTTTCTGAAGGAGAGAAGAGAGTCAGTTTCAGGGTGATGTACTCGAACATAGATGGGATTACAAGCAAGGCAAGTGAACTACTGGAAAGAGGACAAGAAGTGATCCACAGATGTAATCATACTCACAGAAACAAAACTCTCAGGAATCATGACGAATGCGGTGTTTCCCCAGGATTACACTGAAATAAGGAAAGAGAGGGAAGGAAGGGGAGGAGGCAGAGTGGCCCTACTAATGAGAAAGGAGTTTAGTTTCAAGGCGATGGTTTTCCAGGGATGCGAGGGATTCAGAGAGTATATAACAGGCACCATGACAATGGGAGGACCAAGAGTAGTAGTAGCAGTGATATATAATCTCCCACCAAATGACAAAATGACATGTAAGAGTATGACAAGAACAACATGCCAGTTAGCACTATAATTGAGAGGGCAGCCTCTGTTACCTGTAGAAATAGATCGTATCTGCTCATCATGAGGGAATTCAATCACGGAAGGATAGAGTGGGTAGAACAAGGAACCGCATGGAGGTGAGGATACATGGAGAGCCAAACTATTGGAGGTGGCGACAAGAAACCTTTTAAGCTAGCATGTCAAGAATGAGAGGAAACGATGAACCAGCGAGACTCGACCTAGTCTTCACTCTGAACGACTCCAAAATAAGAAAAATCGGTTTCGAGGCCCTGGTAGGAATGAGCGACCAAAGTGTACTGACCTTTCAGTATCTGGCTGAAGAAGGGTTATTGAACTCGAGGAGGGAAACTGGAACTGAAAACAAAAGGCTGGCATTCCGAAAGAAAAACTATGAGGAGATCAGAACAATCATAACAGATATAATTTATTTATTTATTTATTTATTTATTTATTTATTTATGCATATACAAGAATGTACATAAGGAATGTGAGGATACAAATATGGTAATTACAGTCTTGTAAACCACTAGCACGCGCAGCGTTTCGGCCAGGTCCTTAATCTAAGAAAATTTTAAGGAGGTAAATACTTGCAAAATTTATAGACAAAAAAATGATAACAGATTACATGAAATGAAAAAAAAAGATGAGAGAAAATTGTAGGTACAGTATATTAAAGCACATAGGTAGCTAAGATTGATTGCAATGACAGCTTGAATGGTAGTTGACAAAAAATTGGTAGGCACAATACAGCAGAAACAATATAAGATTGATTGCAATGACAGCTTGAATGGTAGTTGACAAAAATTGGAAGTCACAATACAGCATATGGCTAGCACATAAAGTTACATAATATGGCTAGCACATATGGCTAGCATATAAAGCACACAATTTATAGACAAAAAAAATAACAGATTACATGAAATGAAAAAAAAAGATGAGAGAAAATTGTAGGTACAGTATATTAAAGCACATAGGTAGCTAAGATTGATTGCAATGACAGCTGGAATGGTAGTTGACAAAAAATTGGTAGGCACAATACAGCAGAAACAATATAAGATTGATTGCAATGACAGCTTGAATGGTAGTTGACAGACCAAACACACACACACAGACCAAACACACACACACAGACCAAACACACACACACAGACCAAACACACACACGCAGACCAAACACACACACACAGACCAAACATACACACAGACCAAACACACACACAGAGACCAAAAACACACACACACACACAGACCAAACATACACACACACAGACCAAACACACACACACAGACCAAACACACACACACACACAGACCAAACACAAACACACACAGACCAAACACACACACAGACCAAACACACACACAGACCAAACACACACAGACCAAACACACACACAGACCAAACACACACACACACACAGACCAAACACAAACACACATAGACCAAACACACACACAGACCAAACATACACACAGACCAAACACACACACAGACCAAACACACACAGACCAAACACACACACAGACCAAACACACACACAAACCAAACACACACACAGACCAAACACACACACAGACCAAACACACACAGACCAAACACACACACAGACCAAACACATACACACACAGACCAAACACACACACACACACAGACCAAACACAAACACACACAAAGACCAAACACACACACAGACCAAACACACACACAGGCCAAACACACACACAGACCAAACACACACACAGACCAAACACTCACAGACCAAACACACACACAGACCAAACACACACACAAACCAAACACACACACACACAGACCAAAACAAGAAACTAAAACACACAGACCAAAACACACACAGACCAAAACACACAGACCAAAACACGTTGTTGCTAAGAACGGTGTAAGGAGGGTGGACATGTGCAGTTCGCTCATCTAAATGTCTTCATAATTTGGGATATCAGAGGGATACAAAGGAAATTCGTTGCGTAGTGATATTATGAAGTGAAACGCACTGTTTAGAAAATAGCAGTTTCATAGATTGTGTCCGATAGAACTAATTAGTCAAGATCACTGTACGACATCAGTTCCACGACAGACTCGTTGCCGCCATCACTCGGTCACAGAGTACGTAACTAGATGTGATAGTGAAGATTAAAGCAAATAGTGAAAAGAATAGTGAAGAAGATAGGCAAAACGTGTAGCGCTAGAGCTGTACCGGGCTAAGGGGAACAAGAGGCCGATTACTGGTGATATATAGCAGGAATTTGGAGTGACCTATGCCTGGCAGCGGTGTGAACATCAACGGGCCCACAGGGACGTAAACAAGACATAAACAATGCTTCTTAACACCTAGTTGTACTTTGGGATGTTGACTTGGTGGTAAGTGCCTCTCAATTAGTCAGTCAATCATGCCGTGTACAGTGTTCTTGCAATATATTATTTAGGGTGGATATAAGTGAAAATATGGAAACGAACCTCAGAAGAATGTCGGGAAACCGACACACACAAACACACACACACATATAACACAGTCTCCCTTAGTCTGTAATCCCTTCAGGATGGAAAATGGGAGACTCCGTGACGTCATCGACTCTGTGACGTCATGGATGTCATCGATATTTACATTATGAAACATTGTTAATAGACTAGTTTAGTATCTAGAGTAAACAAAAAAGTAATCAATAAGACTGAATATAATTATTAACATTAAATTGTAGCTAGGTTCCCTTGTTAATGTAAAATTACTTTGAGAGAGGAACCAGCATGAGGGCGTTGCCCGACTGGGAGGAAGGCTCCCGCTTCATAACAACAAAGGACAGCCCCACACTGTATTTGACTCTAGAGCTGGTGTAAACAACTAGACACCCCAATTACGTGTCAACAACCAGCAACACAGCCTAACAACCATCACAACAACGACCGTATCCGTCTTACCAAGTATTGTATATAAATTTTGTGCACATTTTGATTCAATGGGTAAAGGCGGTCACGATGTAGGAATAAACCAAACCACAATGTATGTGTACCCCAGATTACACTCTCCTATTTCATGCCATATCTGTAGTTGATATGTTTAGGGAACTTTGATTAATTCCTTGCATCCCATACAGGTAAATTGTGAGAGGAGCAGCAAGAATCTATGCAGACAGTTGGTTCATACACATTAACTATTGTTTGCAAGCCTTGTTCTTCCCACCAGCCGCCATTACATGGCACAAGGAGGCATAGGGCCACACCCAATCTGGAGGCTACACCTACATGCCTTACCAGGCCCACACTACTGGCACAGCCTAGCCATTAATATCAGTATTAGTAGTCATAATTAGTAATTATTTACTAGTAGATTAGACCACCATATGTGGTATATTATAATTATAAAAGGTAAACAATTGGTAGTTTAAGAAGGAGCCATAACAAAGTGGTTTAGGCTACCAATTGCCCCCCCCCCCCCCATTAGTGTGTAAGAAGATTTCAGGCAGTTTACAAGTATATACAGTCCACTCAATTAATTCTTACTTACTAAGAAAAATAAATAAGACATAACTTTATCTTATTAAAGTCAATTTAAAAAAGGAGAGATTAGCTGCCTGGAGTTTCCCCACATTATATTGGTCCTTTGAACCTAGATATTATACATACATATAGTGCAATATTACCTACACACATTATAGCAGGAAGACACTGCTATATTTTTGCATTTTTTCTAGCCTAACTTTTCAATCTCATAGCAAACAGAACTTACAACAAGCACTATTATTGTTCTGGCAGTACCAAAGGAACAATTGTGCTTTTTTCATTTCATTACAAGAGGTTGATAAGAGGCTACTTTACTTATAAGTTACTTATAAATGTTTTTAGTAATTATTGCATTATTACTGCCATTACTGTAACAATTACTGCATGCCACATTATTTACAACTAATTCTTGCACAAGGGTAGGACATTTTAGGCTGGTGCTGTACAGCAACCTAGTCTAATTTATTGTGCTAACCTGGTGTAAGGGTAAGAATTACACTTGTCTAGAGTTGAACACATATTACAACCTAGCAAGTACATATTTTTATGCAGTATTTAAGACAACCCGAGTTGTGTTGTCAATATGATATCAATATAACTATAAGTATAATTTAACTATAATCATTTCACCTTTGAGTGTTAACCTGTGTCTCTGTACCAACCAAGAGTGATAATGAAGGGCTAACTTGCGGATACCAGCATTGATACAGGTCTACCACTCAAATTATTGTGTGTATGATTATACAGTGTATATTTAAATAAATGATAAGTAGCTCTATTTCGGAAACTAGTGGCTTTACTAATACAAGTGCCATAAATAGTCCTGACACTAGTCCTACACGACTAACAAGTACTTCCAAGATGTCTACTGTCACAAATGTCCACATAACCCTCACAGGATTGAGGGGACATTTATCACGGCAGATTAGCACATGTGAAGTCATGAGTAAACAAACTCCAGTTAACTATGCAGCACTGGAAAACTATCTTAGGCTTACACGGAACAAATATGACCGTGTGTTGCAACAAATGAAAGAATATCAAGATTTACTTCAGAATACCAGTGTTGATGGAGAAACATTACAAGATGTTATACAAGAACATTCCGATTATGAAGATACAATGTTTACAAAGTTGCAATACTTTGATGATATCATACATGCCCATAAAGTCAATATAAATATTGCAACCACAACTTCCCAGAACCAGACAGCACCAGAAGTCAAATTGCCATCACTTAGTCTACCAACCTTTTCTGGAACAGAAGACGAGAGTTGGGACGGTTTCTGGAGCAAATTTGTCGATTCTGTGGATTCTAATGCTAATGTGCCAAAAACGACAAAGTTTACATACTTACAGAGTGTCTTGAAGGATGAAGCGTTTCAGGTAGTCTGTAATCTAAATCACACAGATGATGATTATGACAATGCAGTACAACTCCTGAAAGATAATTACGCTAAACCTGAAAGGACCATCAGAATTCTAACACAGAGACTGTTAGACATTAAACCTCCAAATAATACTGCAGTCTCACTCCAAGCCTTCAGATTGGAGCTGAGTCCATGCTCAAGGCACTTAAAAATAAAGTTAACTTGGATGAGTCAGACTGGATAATACAAGTCCATATGACACGAAAATTACCCAGGGACATACTGGATAAGTTGTTTGTATTAGTAGGTAAGTCATCCTTGACTGTAAAGGAGATTACAAAGGGTTTACAAACCATCATAGAACGAGAAAGAGTTAATCCAGAAGAAAAAGTGACATCTAAACCTTCGTCTACTACTAATAGTAAACAACAGAGTACAAACAGTACTCCAAACAAAGCTAAAACAACTTCCCCCTCCACAAAGTGGAATCAGGGCAGTGTAGGAACATATGCAGTTGGTCCCTCCAAACCTACAGTTAACGAGTCACCCAAAACGGTGACTCCTCAAGACAGTGTTAACGTCTGGAGACCATGTGTGTTTTGTGAGCAATCACATTCCATGTACAATTGCAGACGCTACCCTGATCGTGCAACACGCATAAAACGACTCAAGGAGTTACATAGATGTAGCAAGTGTATAAGGGAACATCATCCCGACAATTGCACAACTTCAATGCGCACCTGCAATAAGTGCCATAAGGGTCAACACCATACTGCACTTTGTGGGGACACAAGTACAAAGTCTCCCAAACCACAGGAGGAGGAAGGAGCTACCGCATCAGTACAGCTATGTACTGTGATACCTGACATAAGTGTCTTCACCACAAGGTCTAACCATAAATCAGCTCTACCTACTGCACGATTGATCATTAGAAATGGAAAGAATAAGGCCACCGTACGTGGATTATTTGATCAAGGGTCCCAACTGACCTTTATATCCAAGGAGTTGGTAGATAAACTGAAACTTACACCTGTAGAGGAGACACGGATAAACATAGTAGGATTCCTGACTAACTCAGGAGCCCGAGCTTACAGGGTAGTACGACCCAAAGTACGATTAGGAGGTTATGTACGAAAAGTACCAGCACTGGTAGTAGATAGATTCCCAACAGACCTGTATATAGAAGGTCTAGGAACAACAGCCAAATTCCTGGAAGAAAAGGGAATTCCTTTGGCTGATAACATTACATCGGACAACCTTTCCAATATTGGAATCCTTATGGGATCAGATGTCTACCATAAGTTTATCATAGGAAAGGAAGATTACTACGGTATGAACGTGTTACCATCTGCAGGTGGCTATTTACTAACAGGCCCAGTATTACGGCTAAAACAACCCGCACCTGTAGATCACCAACATGCCAACACAGTAATGGTTGCATGACTAGGAGAACAGTCTCCACTGCAACTCAGAGACATATCCGAGGATGAGCTTGATCCCCCAGTATATAAGTTATGGGACCTGGCCACTCTCAGCATTGTCCCTGAATAACCTAGCCCAGATGATGACTGGACTTACAAACAATACCTAGACTCAGTTATCTACAGAGATAATCAGTACTGTGTCAGGTTACCATGGAAGCTGAATCACCCTCAGCTACCCATCAACTACTTTATGGCACAAAATCAATTAAGATCACAGGTGTTACGCTTACAAAGACAACCTGAGAACTTGAAGTTGTACCATGAAATAATACAGAAGCAGCTCGATGACAAATTTATCGAAGTTGTAACAAATGATAACCCAAAGGAAGGACACTATCTGCCACACCATCATGTACAGAAGAATTCTGCTACTACCCCACTACGGATAGTATTTAATTGCAGTGCTAAGATGGGACAGAATAGTGTTTCGTTAAATGACTGCCTTCAAACAAGCCCTAGCCTAACACAAAGGCTTTATGACGTGCTGTTAAAGTTTCGTATAGGGACTTATGCATATACGGCCGACATTAGCAAGGCATTCCTTAGGGTAGGTCTTCAAGAAGAAGACCGGAACTACACAACGTTCCTATGGATTAAGGATCCTAACGATCCAAACAGTGAAATAATCACTTTTCGGTTTGCGTCTGTTTTGTTCGGGGCCACGTCAAGCTCATTTCTGCTTCAAGCTACCTTGGATACGCACTTGAAGAAGTCCAATAGCCCAAACAAGACAGAAATTAGCGGAAACCTGTATGTGGATAATTTTCAAGGAACAACCAACAGTGAAAGTAAGCTGTTGGACATATACCATGAGGCCAATCGAGAATTAATGGGAGCCAATATGCCTCTCCAGTCTTGGGTCTCTAACAATGACAAATTAAAACAACTGATCGCAACTGAATTTCCCGACTACCAAGTACCCGAGATGACAGAGGTACTAGGTGTCCAATGGAACAGGACAAACGATCAGTTGACAATCAAGTCAGTGGAGACAGATACCACTAACTTAACAATGAGGAAATTGCTATCACAAGTCAGCAAACCCTTCGACCCATTAGGCTTATTAAGTCCAATACTAATTAATGGGAAGATGATAATACAGGAATGTTGGCAACAAAAGATAGGCTGGGATGATCTTCTAACACCTGCCCTACAAGAAAAATGGCAAGGGTTAGTGAAAGATTTAAGTATCCTAGAGTCTGTCAAGTTCCTTAGGAACACAGTAGTAAATGAAAAGGAACGAATTAAGCTACATGTATTTTGTGATACCTCAGGAAAGGCTTATGGTACAGTAGCTTACCTGGTCTCAAATGGGCAAGCCAATTTGCTCACATCAAAGGCCAGAGTGGCACCTTTAAAGAAAAGATCATTGCCACAACTGGAATTAACAGCTTTACTGCTAGGTGTAAGATTGGCTCATTATCTGATCAAGGCCTTAAGCCACATCCACTTTAAAGAAACAGTGGTATGGTCAGATAATGAGGCAGTGCTACAGTGGGTTAAAAACAACAACAGTAAGAATCCTTACGTGAGTAACCGCGTTAAGGAAATACGAGAGTTGTCAGCAGGGTATAAACTAAGATATGTACCTACTAAAGAGAATCCAGCTGACTATCTCTCCCGAGGCCTGACTTTACGGCAATTAACAAAGGCAGAGATGTGGTTCAATGGACCTCAGTGGCTAATCAGCGACCAGTGGCCTGAACAAAAGCCACAAGTCATTGTGACCAATGTCACTGTTCCCACTGAGAACCTGGAACTACCTCGGACTTTGGTAATTGATCCTGCTCGGTACTCTGAACTGAACAAACTTGTAGGTGTCACCCAAGTAGTGTTTGATTTTCTAAAGAAAATAGGAATCAAGCATAAATTCCCTAGTGCCTTAAGGTACTGGGTGAAAAGAGCTCAGACCGACACATTCGGGACAGAAATTGACAATGTTCCTAAGAAGCTACAACATGATCTGGGTCTCTGGTTAGACACTGACAATTATAACTTGATAAGATGCGGAGGACGCTTACAACATGCTGACATAGATCTGAAAGCAAAAAATCCAATATTGCTCCCTCGTCACCACATAGTAAGCAAACTAATTGTGTTACATATACACAAATACTGCACTCTGCATGGTGGGGTATTAGATACTCTCACGGACTTAAGACAACAGTACTGGCTACCCCAAGGTAGACAGACAGTAAAATCCATTATCAAATCCTGTGTTGTATGCCGGAGATACGATGCCAGAGTGTGTCCATATCCTGGCCCTCCTCCACTTCCGAAGGAACGAGTCGTACATATTCGTCCCTTTGAGACAACAGGAGTAGATTTCACAGGAGCACTAACACTGACAGGCACTAAAGACAAGAAACCAGTAAAGGCATATATCTGTCTTTTTACTTGTGCCACAACAAGGGCAGTCCATTTAGAAGTGAATCCCGATATGAGTGCCGAAGCATTCTTACAGGCTTTCCGCAGATTTGCTTCACGTAGATCTTGTCCTAAGTTAATGATTTCAGACAATGGGTCCAACTTGGTGGCAGGAGAAGCATGCCTGAGGAAAATCTGGACACACCCAAAGGTACGCACAGCCCTAACTCAACGGCAGTACTATTGGAAATTCATACCTCCCAGAACACCATGGCACGGAGGCTTCTATGAACGCATGGTTGGTACGGTGAAACGGTCTTTACGGAAAACCCTACACCGCCAAAAGATTGACCTACAGGAGCTTCAAACAGTAATCATAGAGATAGAAGCACGAGTTAACAACCGACCACTTACCTACCTCTCTGATGATGTTTTGCAGCGTGAACCATTAAGTCCAGCTCATCTGATGTATGGGAGACCTCTCAAAACACTTGTGTCCCTTATGGACGAGGAACCAGAGGATCCTTCATATGTCAAAGAGAGTGATTTGGTTCAACATTTCAAACATCTTTCAAGGGTGATAAGTCGGTGGAATGACGTATGGACTCGTGAATACCTTACAGCTCTGAGGGAGTATCATTACGGGGCAAACAACCCCTATAACAGAATTAACTTGAACCCTGGTGACATAGTTCTGGTGGATAGTGATGGACCACGCTCAGAGTGGCCTATAGGTCAAATAGTCTCTGTTCATCCAGACAGCCAGGGCATCTTAAGAATAGTGAAAGTAAAATGCAAAGGCAACACTACTCTCAAAACTTTAGAGAAATTAGTACCTTTAGAACTGGCCAGGAAAGAAGATGTGCAACGACTTCCAGCACCTGATACGCCAGTACGGGACATACGTCCCCAACGGACTGCTGCACAACAATGTAAACTCAAATTAAAGCAGCACTATAATTCTGAGGGAGAAGAATCAAGTGATCGCAGTCCTTACCGGGACTTCGACCCGTGTTCTGCCCCCCCGGAATTATGTCGGGAAACCGACACACACAAACACACACACACATATAACACAGTCTCCCTTAGTCTGTAATCCCTTCAGGATGGAAAATGGGAGACTCCGTGACGTCATCGACTCTGTGACGTCATGGATGTCATCGATATTTACATTATGAAACATTGTTAATAGACTAGTTTAGTATCTAGAGTAAACAAAAAAGTAATCAATAAGACTGAATATAATTATTAACATTAAATTGTAGCTAGGTTCCCTTGTTAATGTAAAATTACTTTGAGAGAGGAACCAGCATGAGGGCGTTGCCCGACTGGGAGGAAGGCTCCCGCTTCATAACAACAAAGGACAGCCCCACACTGTATTTGGCTCTAGAGCTGGTGTAAACAACTAGACACCCCAATTACGTGTCAACAACCAGCAACACAGCCTAACAACCATCACAACAACGACCGTATCCGTCTTACCAAGTATTGTATATAAATTTTGTGCACATTTTGATTCAATGGGTAAAGGCGGTCACGATGTAGGAATAAACCAAACCACAATGTATGTGTACCCCAGATTACACTCTCCTATTTCATGCCATATCTGTAGTTGATATGTTTAGGGAACTTTGATTAATTCCTTGCATCCCATACAGGTAAATTGTGAGAGGAGCAGCAAGAATCTATGCAGACAGTTGGTTCATACACATTAACTATTGTTTGCAAGCCTTGTTCTTCCCACCAGCCGCCATTACATGGCACAAGGAGGCATAGGGCCACACCCAATCTGGAGGCTACACCTACATGCCTTACCAGGCCCACACTACTGGCACAGCCTAGCCATTAATATCAGTATTAGTAGTCATAATTAGTAATTATTTACTAGTAGATTAGACCACCATATGTGGTATATTATAATTATAAAAGGTAAACAATTGGTAGTTTAAGAAGGAGCCATAACAAAGTGGTTTAGGCTACCAATTGTCCCCCCCATTAGTGTGTAAGAAGATTTCAGGTAGTTTACAAGTATATACAGTCCACTCAATTAATTCTTACTTACTAAGAAAAATAAATACGACATAACTTTATCTTATTAAAGTCAATTTAAAAAAGGAGAGATTAGCTGCCTGGAGTTTCCCCACAAAGACAATTCACTCATTTGGGCCTAATGTTTTGGTACCTACATGTGACAACATTATGCCCTCCACTGGGTAACACCCCCAACCTTCTCTCACCCTCACTCCCTCTTACAATAACACCTCCAACCCACAAAACCTACCACCCATAGCTTGTATACCATGCAAGGTGATGGAGAAGATTATTATAAAAAACCTAGTAACACATCTGAAGAGAAGGGATTCCATGACAACCCATAAAAATGGGTTTAGGGAAGTTAAATCTTGCCTTACAGGCTAAATAAAATTCTACAATCAGGTGCCAAAGATTAAACAAGAAAGAGATGGATGCACAGACTGCATTTACTTGGACTGTCGGAAAGCCATTGACACAGTACCCCATAAGAGGTTGATGCATAATCTGGAGAAACTGGTACCGTACTCCAGTGGATAAGGGAGTACCTAAGCAATAGGAAGCAAAGAGTTACAGTGAGGGGTGAGACCTCAAATTGGCGTGAAGTCCCAAGTGGAGTCCCACAGGGCTCTGTACTCAGACCTATCCTGTTTCTGATATACGTAAATGGTCTCCCTGGGGGTATAAAATGATTCCTCTCAATGTTTGCTGACGATACCAAAATTATGAGGAGGATTTAGACAGAGGAAGACAGCTTGAAGCTTCAAGATGACCTGGACAAGCTGAAGGAATTTTCAAACAAAGGGATGTTAGAATTTAACCCAAGCAACTGCAATGTAATGAAGATAGGTGTAAGGACCAGGACACCAGACACAAGGTATCATTTGGGAGATAAAATTCTTCAAGAGTCAGAGAGAAAGATTTGGGGATTGATATCACGCCAAACCTGTCTCCTGAAGCCCATATCAAGAGAATAACATCAGTGGCATATGCCAGGTTAGCCGATATAAGAACGGACTTTAGAATCTTGTGTGAGGAACCATACAGAACTTTATATACCACATATGTCAGACCAATCCAGGAATTTGCGGCTCCAGTGTGGAGTTCATATCTACTCAAGCATAAGACTAAATTGGAAAAGTTTCAAAAGTATGTCACTAAACTAGTACCCGAACTGAGGGATATGAGCTACGAGGAGAGACTATGGGAATTAAACCTCAAGTCACTGGGAGGTAGAGGAGTTATGGGGGACATGATCTCTACATACAAGATTCTCAAATGAATTGATACGGTAGATAAAGATAGACTATTTAATGCATGGGGCACACACACACTATGGCACTCAATTTCCACACAGGTGGAAATTGAGTGCCTAAATGAGCCATAGAATCATTAGAAAGATTTTTTCAGCGTCTGAGTAGTTGACAAATGGAATGCATTAAGAAGTGATGTTGTGGAGGCAGACTCCATACACAGTTTCAAGTGTAGATATGATAGAGCGGAATAGGCTCAGGAACCTGTATATCTGATGATTGACAGTTGAGAGACGGGACCAAAAAGCCAGAGATCAATCCCGCAGTCAAAACTAGGTAAGTGCAACTAGGTAAGTACACACACACACATATATGAAGTACTTGTACTTAATTTTAATTAGAAAAGTTTTAAATCATCAGTTGTACTATTGCAACTGACTACGATTTGACAGCAAATTTGACCAGGACAACAAATCATGCTGTCTACGATTTGAGTGACAGAAAGTAATGTATTTTATACGTTGTTAAAACAACATTATATAAATAGTTTCAGTGCCACCTTTCTGCGACCAATTAAAAACGGTCAAAATTTTTTTTTGTTTGCTGAGTATATCCATTCATCTACTTATCTCTCTGTCGTATATATATACCTATTCATCTATCTGTAAATATATTTATCATTGTATCTATCTATCCATCTCTTTATCCACCTATCCGTCTATCTATCTATCTGTCTATTTATCCAGCAACCATCTCATCTTTCTATTCATTTTTGTATTTATCAAGCCATTTATCTGCCCATCCATCTATCCATCATATTCATCTGTTTATCCATACCCCTGTCTGTCTCTATCCATAAGTATATCCTTCACGCTATCAGTCCACATCTCTATGCATACATCTATATATATATCTGCTCTCTGTCTCCTTTATGTCTTTCTGTCTCTTTTCTAGCTCTCTCTTTCTATGTTTATCAGCCTCTATTTCTTCCCTCTGCCTCTGTGTCTGCCTGTTTCTGACTATGTGTCTCTGTCTTTGTATTTCTCGGTCACTGTCTGTCTGTCTCTCTCTTCCTTATCAACAATATTTTAGTGTAATGTGTGGGTTATCGCCTGCGAGAAGAGCTTATGTGACATACTAAAAAATGTATAGTTCCCTTACTCTCATAAAGGGTTGTGTCCTGCAAAACATTTAAAGTTGTGGAAGAATCGTCTGTTTTATGTGAGTACGAACAAATTATTGACAGCAGGTAATTTGTTAATTTTACCGGAATCAGTGTAAAATGGTACATATTACTATACGAAAAAACGATTGTTCTGAAAGTTTGTTTTGATACTATCTAGCTGAACAGAGGGCGTGCGTTGCCAAAAATGTGTGAGGGGGTCTGAATGTGATCCTGACATGCTCTTACCTATTGAATTCTGACAACCCAAATCATCCATTTTCATCCTGTACCCCAGACCATTTCTTCTGTCAATATAGATGACGCTAGCTCCATCTGTGTGGCCTCCAACGACGAACAGACAAACAGCCAGACACACACACAGATATTCTCTCACACTTTGGAGTACGTAACATAATATATGTAATGTGTCTCGACTCAATAACATTCTTATTTTGAGTTTATATTTCAGGTGAAAATGTCTATAAATATTGAACATTTATTGGTTCTTAGTCTTGGAAATTTTGACCGAATTTGTGCTATATATTATACTGGATGGGTATCCAGCGATGCCTAGGTCTGTCTGTCTGCCCAATTTGACCATATATCTATCCTTCCACCTATCTCTCTATTTATCTATCCGTCCATCCACCTATCTCTCTTATTTTTTAGCCATTAATCTATATATATAATCAATGCATCCATCTATCTATCTCTCTATCTCGGCCTATCTATCCATCTATCTCGGTCTATCTATCCATCTATCTAACTATCTACTCATCATATATTTAAGAATCTATATATATTCATCTATCTTTCAATCTACCTATACAGTAATCCATATATTCATCTATCTATCTTTCTCTCTGTTCACCTGTATGTCTATCCATCTGTCCAAACATCTACACCTCTGCCTATTTGTCTATACATCTATCTATCCGTCTTTCCCTTTATACATCCATCTATCCATCTATCGACGTGTAGAAGAATGTAAGAACTCTTGTATATATACATAAATAAATAAAATAACTAAATAAATAAAAATACGAAAATATCTATCCATCCATCTACTCATCCATCCATCTACTCATTCATCTATCTATTCATACATCTATCCATTCATCTGCCCTCTCTGTCCATTTATCTATATACATCTATCCATCTTTCCGTCCATCTTTCTCTCCACCTGTGCAGCCATTTATCCATCCATCAATGCAGCCATCTGTCCACAAATCTTTTCATCTAGCTTTCTATCCATCTATCTCACTATATCTACATCTTGCTATCTTTTCATCTATCTATCCATGCACCTAATCAACTTTGTATTCATTAATTCAACCCAATATCTGTTCATTTAACTATCAATCTATATATTCGTCTATATATCATTGTACCTAAACATCCAGCAATCAATGCATCCATACATCTATCAATCCACTTATCTGTTTATTTATGTTTCCAGCCATCTATTCATCCATTAATCTGCTGTCAGTCTCTGTCTCTAGTTATCTTTGTCTCTGTTTCTCTATATCTGTCTGTCTATCTGTTCATCAGAGAGAGAGAACTCTGATGAGAAATATAATTGTCTGTGTGTTGGGTGTCAACAGTGAGAGGATGTTACGACCCTGGGTCCAGATGGATCCTGGGTCCAGATGGATCCTGGGTCCAGATGGATCCTGGGTCCAGATGGATCCTGGGTCCAGATGGATCCTGGGTCCAGATGGATCCTGGGTCCAGATGGATCCTGGGTCCAGATGGATCCTGGGTCCAGATGGCTCCTGGGTCCAGATGGATCCTGGGTCCAGATGGATCCTGGGTCCAGATGGATCCTGGGTCCAGATGTATCCTGGGTCCAGATGGATCCTGGGTCCAGATGGATCCTGGGTCCAGATGGATCCTGGGTCCAGATGGATCCTGGGTCCAGATGTATCCTGGGTCCAGATGGATCCTGGGTCCAGATGGATCCTGGGTCCAGATGTATCCTGGGTCCAGATGGATCCTGGGTCCAGATGGATCCTGGGTCCAGATGGATCCTGGGTCCACCTGACTGTGGCAGATGGACCGGGATCGAGTGGCATTTGTTGACATACAGATGATGTAGGGACTCTTCACTTATGTATGCATTTTAGGTGTGATAGGCCTTGAATGTGTTGAATTATACGTTGGATTAGTGATATTTAAATTATAGAGTTTTTAGATTAGTTTGGTTAAAGAATGAATGTTAATTGTGTGGTAAGTTTATACACAGGATTGCTCCCAAATTGCAAATGGCGGCCGAATACGTCCTTGCCAGATGTAAGAGCATTTTGATGCTCCTACATCTATAGGTTTCCTCTGAACCCGAATCAATGGCTTCACTCAATCCCTCCCCCCCCCCCAGGAACTGTGGCTCAGTCTTCAGGGTACACCTTTATCAATACACACAGAGTGTGGGCCTGGGAACAACCAGCACATAGGTTCGAACCCTCGCCACGGCTCCTACAGATTTTCTCATTGATACATCACGAGAGTGTGATTACTCTCTGTGTATTAAAGGAAGAGCTTCAGAGGTAGAACATTCCAAGATGACTGAGCCAGAGTGCACGTGGTGGATTGTCTGACACCCTGCATCGGCGTCAGTGGAAGGCTCAGGAGTCCTAGAGGTTGCAGTAGTACCCAAGGCTGCAATTGTTTTGACCATGTCGTGGCCTAGTCGTCTGGAAGGTGTGCCTGGTAACTCACAGCACATTAGTTAGAACCCTCATGGCGGCTACTACGACTTATCTATTTATTAATCCGCATCTTCGTCTATCCATCCATCCATCCCTTTAACTACTGTCTGTCTCATTCTCTTCCTCTATCTTTATCTCTGCCTCTCTCTGTCTATCTGTCTCTAGCTGTGTTTCTGTTTCTGAGTTTCTGTGTGTCTCTGTCTCTATGTTTGTCTGTCCCTCTGTCTTACAATAGTGTTATGTGTGGGTAGTCGGCAGTGGGAGCAGCTCAGTGGTGTGAAGAACTAAACAAACAAGAGTTACACTTACTCTGGTATACAGCAGTTTGCTTGAGAAACTTTTGGCGCTGTGGGAGAATTGTCTGTTTGATGTGAGTACAGACAAGTTATTCACAGCTGGAATTTTATGTCAATTTTCACAAATTAATGAATAATGTGGCAGGTTACTATAAAACGTTTTTTTATATGAAAAATTTGGCCCCCAACTTTGAACAGACAGATATTCTCTCATATGGTATAATTATAAAATATAAATATTGCATTTTAACACATAAAAATTGTGGTGTGTTGTATGACATCAGTGTTGTTGTATGACATCAGTGTTATATAATGTTGGGATGGATAAATGTCATCCTTACCAAAGTTATCTGCAGCGTTAATGTTTGCTCCAGCGTCGAGGAGGACCTTCACAGTGTTGTTGAGACCATTTACGGCTGCCCCGTGAAGGGCTGTCCTGCCTGTCAACAGATACCACAATTGTTATTATGCATAAACCGTCACGATTCGTGTACTTTATGTAAATATAGAAATAATCTGTTCTAGATGAACATTTTTATATACTAGTAAAGTGTACAGAGTAAATAGTATGCAAAATTATTTTCCACCCTAAATTTAAGAGAGAAAGATCATGTTAAAATTTTTAAGAATAGATCACTATTAAAATATCCGACATCTGAGCAGTTCTTATTTGATAATGTATTACTTGTGACGAGAGTGACAGTGGTGATATTGTCAGGCCCGAAACGCTGAGTGTATTAGTGGTTTGAACCATACTACTGTATATTCTTGCCCTGTCTAGAGATCCAACATTCTTCTCGTATACCATTTTGTATGTATGTGATTTTTCCTAATAAATATTATTATTATTATTATTATTATTATTATTATTATGTACATAAGAAGAGCATTACTGGGACTTTAATTATTAAATAATAATAAATAATAATTATTTATTAATTTAATTATTATTATGTACATAAGAAGAAACTTTACTGGGGTGAACCAATAGCTCCAGTCTTGCCACCGTCAGTTAACCAATATAACCTTTATAAGCATCGTATGCCATACAAGTTTGTGAATAAAATGTTGGCAATACTTGCTCGAGGAAAAAGAAACATTGTTGCCATCACCATTCAACCAATATAACCATAAATGGCATGTAATTAATGATATTTGAGAATGGCTGATGGAGGCATGAGGAACATCGTTGTCGTCATCAGTTAACAATGACCTTCACAGATACTCTGAACACCACCATTCGCTATCTTATCATGCAAGCTTAAGGCATCAGCAACACCAT